>NC_046658.1:179671884-179684654 GCF_010883055.1 Belonocnema kinseyi
GACTTCAAATATGAGGTGAAAATACGGGCCAAATGCTGATGTGTTGAAGAAAACTTCTTCCACCAGAAGGTTTTGATACAATCTGGTCCCGGTGCGGAATAGAGAATAGAATAAAAGCAGTTTTTTAAGATTTGTCGCAAAATTAAAATTTTTTCATAGATTTTTTAAAATTCTAAAACCGAAAATTTTTGTTTTTAAATCTACTGCATTCCTGCCAAAATTAAAAAAAATGGTTTTAATGTTCCCTTTAATCTTACGAGAAAAATTTCATTTTAATTGAAAATTCATTTTTTATTTGGTAAGAAAAATGAAATTATATTTGAGAAGAATAAAAAAAAAGAAGAATTTGGCGTGCATGTAATATAAAATCTATTATTATTATTATTATTTTGACACCACGTATATTTATTCTTTAAAGATAATAAAGGGGCCGCCAATTTTTTTATTTTTATAAAATGTCAACTAATTTTATTTATCGACAAAATTATTATTTATAAAACTATCCTAATGAACCGGATAGAATTAATTAATTAATAAATTTCCATTGGTCGTACTTGGCTCTGTTTTTTATTACAGAACTCTGAGCACCCTTAATATAAATAAATAATATATTAAAAATCTCTGCTTATTTCGACACGTGGTGGCCTGGCCCACAACAGCTGTAGAAAATATCTAAATTTTATATCACGTAGTCGTTAATGTCTTATCTTTAATTCAAGCCAATAAAACTTAAAAAATATTCCTGGGTTCCCAAAATGTGATTGGAAATGTCCAATCGTGTCTGCGATTTTTTAAATGTTCACGGGTTCCCAAGATATGACAACTAATGTCCAAAAACACTTTTTCGTCGAGTTTCAGTCCGCGATCACCGCTGGGGTTGTCGACTGGCCTTGAAATGTTACGCCGACTGAAATCCAACCCAGACACGCTTGGACATTTTTGGTCTAATTTCGGGAGCCCGTTAATATCTTTAAAGTTTAATTAGCTGAAATCAAACATACGATTTAAAAGATTATCACCGAAAATTTCTCAGGTTTCTGCTTCTCAACTTTGACTTATGCTGTAATTTACGAATCTTATGGAGGAAAAAAACGAATTCAACGGAACGTAATGTTCGGAATTTTATCTTCAATTTGAGCTAATAAAATTATAAAAATGTTCACGGGTTCCCAAGATATGGAAACTAATGTCCAAGCGTTTTTGCGTCAAATCTCAGTCAACGAACACCGCTCGATTTCAAGTGGCCTCGCTGGTTACGCCGACTGAAAATCGACGCAGAAAACGCTTGGAAATTTTTTGTCATATTTCGGGAACCCTTGAATATTTTTTAAGTTGCAAAATTCGAGAAATTTTTACTTAAAAAATTTTTTTCACGTGGTGTATTTTCTTCAAAACTTTAAAAAAGTTTCCCGCTCTTTTTAAAACGATTAATCATTTTCAAAGTCAACAGTTTTTTTTAATAGCGCTCGCGCTCATTGTACGGAAAATTATCGATAGATTTAATCTTTATCAAAAGCAATCAAGTTTAAATACTAAAATATTTTTGACACTTTAAAATGTATATGGCTCTTAAAAAATAAAACATAAAAATTTTAAGAGTCTCGAGTGTTCAATTTGAACTATGAATAAATAGAAGAAATAAATCTAGGATTACAGCATCATGTCAGGTTGTAATATATGAAAGATTGCTTTGCGTAATTTGGTGAGAGCATCTGGCTTACACGAGTACCACGAATAGAAGCAGTGGCGTAGCTAGGGGGAGGCGAAGGGGGCCGCTGCCCCGGGCGCAGACACTTGGGGCGGCAAAACGATGTTTGAAATGAATGCAGATTTGAGAACTATGGGCGGCAAATTATTTTTGGCCCCGGGCGAAAGATTTCGTAGCTACGCCACTGAATAGAAGTACTTTTTGATATTGATCTCTTAGGCATAACCGTTTTCTTAATTATGGCAGGTTTATACACTTCAAGTGATTCATCTGGCCAGATAAATCAGTTACCACACGTAATTCAGTAATGAATGTTGTTTGCCAAGAAATTCTTTTTCAATCAAGCTGAGGGGCCTTCCGTAACTAACATTACCAATATTGTGATATTCCCCCATTCCTCGTTGACGACTGTAATCTTGACTGAACTCGCGAGGTGGTTTTCTGCAGTTTTCCTCTCCCGTCGCCAAATGTCCATGCAAATGCGAGTGCTTATAATAAAGTCGGATGGACTTAAATAGACCAGCCTTAAAAAAGTTTATTTTTAACCAGGAATAATGAATTTACAACCAAGAAAGATGACTTTTCTATCAAAAAGTATAAATTTTTAACAAAGAGGTACAAGTTTCGACCAAAAAAGATGAGTATCGAAATAGTAGAATCTTCAACTTAACGAAATGAATGTTCAACTAAATGGTCGAATTTTTAAGCAAAGAAGATACAAATTCAAACTCAAACAGTTTAATTCTTAACAAAAGAGATTATTTTAAAACAATAAAGATGACTTTTTAATCGAAAGATGAATTTTTAAACAGTTGAATTAAACGAAAGAAACTAATTTTTAACATTATAGTTGAATCCTCAACCAAATAAGTGAATTTTCAATCGAGAAAGATGAATCTCAAACTAAATTGTTAAATTTTTAAACTAAAAATGGAATCTTCAAATTTTTATTTCGAAAAATTCATTTTCATCAACGAAAAAAGAATTTTTAACTAGTTGAATTCAACAAAAAAATCGCATTTTTAATCAAATAGTTGAATCCTGAACGACAAAGTTGTCTTCTATACAAAAAACATTTATTTTTTCATCCAAGATATGAATTTTCAAAAAATACATACATTTTTTACTGAATAGTTGAATTTTCAGCTTATAAAAGAATAAGAGAATAAGATATTTGCATCCTCAAGTAAATAAATAAATTTCTAATCCAAAAAGATGAGTCTTAAACCAAAAATGTAAATTTTTAACTTAAGAAGATTTGTTTAACTAAAAATGGAATAAAATTTATCTATTTTGTTGAGGATACAGTTATTTCGTTGGATTTTTTTTACCTACAAATGTCACTTATTTATTTTGCTGGGAAATTTCAAGAATTAGGTAAAATTAGGTTAACAAAAAAGATTAATTTTTAACAATCACAATTAATTTTCTAAGATAAAACAACCAATTTCCAACAAAATACATCGACGTTAAAAAAATGGTTAAAATTTAAATCGAAAAGAACAAATTATCTAGAAAACAGATGAATTTTCAAATTAAAAATATTATTTTTTTAACTAAAAAATAGATTTTCCAACACATACTTCAATTTTCATTAAAATAGTTTAATACTTCACCAAATAATTGAATTTGAAAAAGAAAGAAAAGGTTTTCATAAGAAAAGTTCATTTCTGAACGTATAGTCTGGTTTTCCACCCAATTTATATTTTTTAAGGTAAAAAGGATAAGATTTTACAAAATAGTTGAAGTTTCGCCTCGAAAATATGAATTTTTAACGAAATACAGGAATTTTCGACCAAATAGTTGAATTTTCAACTTATAAGGAGTAAATTTCCAACCAAAAATGAAATAATGAAATTTTTAGATATAAGTATCATACACTTAACAAAAAAATCAAACCTTTAACCAAATAGATTAATTTTTAAATTAAAAAAAAGCTTTTTAAAACGAAAATAAAGTCGTCAAACTTTGAGTTAAACAAACCAATTTTTGATACATAAAAATAACTTTTCAAATAGATTAATTACCAAAAAACGACGAATTGTCAACAAAATACATTAAATTTGAACAAAACTGTTGAATTTTAAAGTCAAGAAGACGAATTATCTACAAAAGAGTTGAATTTTCAAAACCGAAACTATAATTTTTTAAAGTGAATTTTCTATTACATGCTTACATTTTCATAAAAATAGTTTATTTTTTAACCAAGAAGTTTAATTTTCAACCAAAAAGTTCAATTTTTAATTTAAAAATTTAATTTTCAACAAAAAAGTTATTTTAAAGCCATTTAGTCTATTTTTTTCCATAATTGTTTAATTTTTAAGCTAAAAAGACTAGTTTTCTGCAAAAAAGATAAACGTTGACCAAAAAATATGAATTTTCAACTAAAATGACAACATATTTTATATTTAAATCGAAAAGATTTAAATTTAAAATAGAAAACAGTTGAGTTTAAAAAAAAGTGTTGCATTTTTTACCAAAAAAGATGAATATTCAACCAAGATTAATCCTCGACCCTAAAAGTCGAAATTATCAATTGCTCACCAAAAATGGAATAGTTGAATTTTGAGTTAAACAAATTAATTTTTAACTAGAGAAACGAATTAAAAAAAATGTAACCAAAGAGATGAATTTTGAACTGAAATTATTAATCTGAAAAAAAGAATGTTTAAAAAGAGTTCAACATTCGAGCTAAAATGTGTTTTTTTAAACAGGACGATTAATTGTCTGAAAAATGCATAGTGAATTTTCAACCAACGAGATAGAAAAATTTAAACAAAGTAGTTCAACTTTCAACCAAGCAGCTGAAGTTTTAACCAAAAAATATAAATGTTCAACAAAATAGTTAAATTTTCAACAAAATAATAAAATTTTCAGTAAAAAATTTCAACATTCAAACTAAAGGATGATTTTTTAAACAGAAAGATTAATTTTTTAAAATGACATAGTGAAATTTTAAACTTTCAACAAATTATCTGAATTTTGGCTTAAATAGGATGAATTTATAACAAAATAGTTAAATTTTTAATAAAATAATTAACTTTTGAATAAAAAAGTTCAGCATTCAACCCAAAAGATGATTTTGAAACAGGAAGATTATTTTTGGAAAATAACGTTGTTGAATTTTCAACCAAAGAGATGAATCTTCAACAACAACAAATATATAATTTTGGACAAAGTAGTTCATCTTACAGAATTAAAAAAAAACTTTTCAAGAAAATAGTTCTCATTTTCAAAAAAATAATTCAGTTTCCAACAAAAGAGTTTAATATTCAACCCAAAAGATGATTTTTCAACCCGGAAGATTTTTTTTTGTTAAATAAATTTTCAACCTTCAACCAAATATCTGAATTTTGGCTCAAATAGGATGAATTTTTAACAAAATAGTTGAATTTGTAACAAAATAATTAAATTTTAAAGCAAAGAGTTTACAATTAAATCCAAAAGATGATTATTTAATCAGGAAGATTAATTTTTTGAAAATTACATAGTTGAATTTTCAACCAAAGATAACTTTGGACAAAGTAATTTAACTTACAGAATTAAACTTTTTTTTTAACAAAATAGTTTTCATTATAACCCGGAAGATTAATTTTTTTTAAATGACATAATGGAATTTTTAACTTTCAACTAAGTATCTTAATTTTTGCCGAAATAGGATGAATTTTCAACAAAAGAGTTAAATTTGTAACAAAATAATTAAATTTTTAACCAAAGAGTTCACCATTCAACCCAAAAGATGATTTTGTAAACAGGAAGATTAATTTTCAGAAAATAAATTAATTGAATGTTCAAACAAAAGGATAAACCTTTAACAAAAAAAAGATCATTTTGGCATAGACGTTTATCTTTCAGAATTTACAACAACAATTTTTTTCAACAAAATAGTTGAATTTTCAAAAAAAGAATTAAATATTCAGCAAAAGATTTCAACCCAAAGGATAATTTTTCAGCGAGAAAGATTAATTTGATAAAAAAGAGATAGTTGAATTTTCAGCCAAAGATATGAATCTCGAGCTAAAATAAAAAGTAATTATTAACAATATAGTTCAACTTTCAACCAAGTATCTGAATTTTTTATCAAAAAGTATAAATTTTCAACAAAATATTTGAGTTCCCAATAAAATAATTTAATTTTCAAACGAAAAAATTTGACATTTAACCAAACCAAAAGTTTATTTTTAGACCAGAAATATTAATTTTTTTAAGGGTATATTTGAATTTTTAACCAAAGAGATGAATCTTCACAACAAAAAATCATTGTTGACAAAGTTCAACTTTCACAATGATCATAAAAAAATTTCTAACAAAATAATGAAATTTTCAAAAAAGAAGTATATTTGCAACAAAAGAATGATATTTTAACCAGGAAGATTAATTTTCTAATAATGACATTGTTGAATTTTCAACCAGGGAGATGAATTTTCAACCAAAAAAGAAGATAATTTTTGACAAAGTAGTTCAACTTTCAGAATTAAAAAAAAACTTTTGAAAAAAATAGTCTAATCATCAACAAAATAATTAGATTTTCAACCAAATAGCAAAATTTTAAACTAAACCAGATAATTTCTGAAGGAAAAATCTAATGTAACGTAGTTAATTGACGGTTCCTCAGGAGACGTGAGAAATAAGATACAACTTTTTGACAGGTAATTAATTCTTCCAAGGAAAGAAAAGATAAAAAATTAGGCAATTTGGTGGGTACGAGATGAAACGATAAATCTGCATTACTTCTTCATTACGCAATTTTACGCTTCGAAAGTACGTAATGTATTCAAAAAATCCTGAAAGCAGAGCAGGCAGGAAAAAGTACTTAAAATGAGTCACGTTGATCTAGATAAGAATATGAATAGAATTCAAAAAGATGGAATGTTCTGTAATTTAATTACTAATAAAAAAATATATGGAACGAAATTCTCAAAAGTCTGGCACTCATTGTTGTTAAGTACTTGATTGTTTGCATAATGCCTAATAATTTTTTTAAGTGCCTGTTTTCAGATCATTATTTTGAATTTTCTGGAATTTTCTTAATAGAAATTTCCGAATAAGGAATTTTAATTCTAAAAATTTATTTCGAAAAGAGGAAATTGAAATTTTAGAGCGTTCTTTAATAATAAGGATTAAGAATCTTCTTCAACTTCGAATTAGTAAATCTAAATTTCAAGATTAGTCATTTTGTTTGATGATACAATTTATTTTTGAATAATTCCGTATGTTGGGACGATTCAAATTCTGAAAAATCAAATTCCCAAAACTGTAAAATTCCCGACAGTTTATAGAATTTCGGAATTTGAAAATAAGTGACGGGCGACTGAAAAGTGCCGAAAAATAAAATTTCAAACATAGTAAAATTCTTGAAATAATAAAATTGCTGAAATATGAAAATCCTGAATTAGAAAATTTCCTGATAATAAAATTCCCGACATTCATAATTTTACCGAATTTGAAAATTCCCGACAGAAAATTGTCGAATTATAAAATATCTAAACTAGGAAATTCTCAAATTTAAACAACAAATGAATTGTTTAAGTTGTTAATATAATAAATATGATTTATTTGAAAAAATAAAATATAAGAAATAATTTTATCAAAGGAAATTTTTGTTCTTAAAAACTATTCTCTGAATTTAAAATAACAATAATTTAAAATTTAAAATATCGGAAGTACAAAACTCCCGAATTTAAACAATTAAACAAAATTGTTTTGAAGAAAAATGTTTCATCCAGAAATATCTTTTTTACACTTATTTTTATTTTGAATACAAAAGATAATTTTAAAAATCTTTAAGCATTAAAAAAAATGTTCTCTGATAAAAACATTCGAGTATTACATATAGTAAATACCATTATATTTTGACTAAATAAATAATATAGTTAGGATAGTTTATAATTCAGCAATTTTCTACCGTGAATGTTTGAATTAGGTAATTTTATAAACAATATGTTTTTGATTATCGGTTTGACCAAATAAATTGTATTAAATAATTTGATGTTAATTTTTGTTGTATACGTCTAAAATCAATATATTTTAAACATTGATTATTAATTGTATAATTTGTGAAAAAATGTATATAGTCCAGCTGGGAACCGAACATGTTTTTTACAATTTATTTGATCAATAATTAATACTTAAAAAATATTGAATTCAGAACACGTAGACAAAAAAACATTAAAATAAAATAACTTCATTATAATATTAACCTAATTTAAAGATTATAATATAATCGTAACCTTTTTGGTTCAAAATCCATCATTTTATTTTAAAAATGTAACTAATTGATTAATATTTGAACTAATTTGTTTAAAAATTAATTTATTTTATTTTAGGTCGTAAAAAATTAATAATTGTTCAATTGTTATTCATTCATCAAAATCTGTGTTTCTTGTGTAATCTTTTTAAATATTCTTTTATAAATTGATTTTTTTAAAATTAATAAATGATTTGAAATTTTCCCAGTTTTCTTAAGAAAATGTTTGTATTATCTTGAAACTTATCTTAGTCCTTCAAATGCTTAAAAAAATGTTAACTCCACATTTTGCTTGAACCTTTTTGGAATAAGTTCAAGTTTAAAATTAATTGAATATTATTATTTTTATATTATTTTTCGACACTTTTAAAAATCCATCAATTGCAATTTTCACGGGAATTTCGAGCAACTGTTTTTATTATCTTGAAAAGTTTTAAAATACTTGATTGGCATCAACAAATTCTATTGTAATCTTTCCAAATTTACATTTCGTATTAAATTCTTTGAAATTTTTATGAAGAATTAAATGAAGTTGGAATATTTTAAAAACTTCTAAAAATTGAGCCTAGGTTTTACCAAACAATTACATAATCCTAATACATTTCTTTTAATGTTAAATAAATTTATATTCGTTTAAACAATCTTTATTTGCTCAAGTATAGTTTTTTTCGATAGCTAAAAAAATGAAAGAAAATAAAAAAACATTCAATTATGTTTCTGACTGTATAGTGTATAAAGAGAATACATTTACTACTTTTAAATTGTTTTACCAAATATAATTTATTTAAATAATTACTTTTCCAATAATATTTTTAAAATCGTAATTAATTATTTGTCTTCTATATGTTTTCTTTTTTTTTGTTATTGAAAGATAATTGCTTGAGCAAATAAAAATTGTTTAAACAAATAGAAATTTGTTCGAAATTAGAACAAATGTATCAAAATTATGTAATTATTCAAGAAAAAGTATCATAGGATACCAATTTGAAAAAAGTGGACATCTCTGGCTCAATTTTTAGAAATTTTGAAAACAACCAAAAATTAATTGTTTAAAATATTACATTATGTTTTTAGAACAAATTACTACTCCAAACATTAACACAATATTGCATTTAATCAGAAAATACAAATATTATTATTATATATTTATTATATTTATAAACCCAGAAATTATATTGTTGAGGATAAAAATCAATGCTAAAAGATTTTGTCAATATTGTCGCAAAAATATCAAAAATAACGAGATAGGAAAAAATGTTAAGAGACAGGTTTTTAGAACTGTTTTAGGGTGTAAATTTTCGTTTTCCAGGCAAAAACATTCTCTCTTTTCACCCAGGAGGAGGTGTAGATTTAGCCTAAATAAAATAAAAAAAAAAACGATTGAATTTTGAACAAATTAACATTTAATATTTTCAGAAAAAAATACTACCATTTTTTCTCTTTTAAACATTCTAAAATTTACCAACCAATTTGGAAATTGGACGTGAAATTATTTTAGAATCAGAGAGAAAGATATAAATAACTGCACTAAGCTTTTTCAATATTCAATTCCCTTTTCCCTCACTCTTTGCTTATACAATTAATCCTAAGCCCTATCCGAAAATACACTGAGAGACCTTCCATTTCAATAAATGATAAAAACGTTTGAAACTTCAGTATTCTACAATATCAAAACACGGAAAAAGTGATGAGTTTCAAAAATTTTAAATCTTTTACAGACAAACCTCGTTTATGGGAACTCCTTCGAAACGTAAACATTTCGTCTATTGTAACTCGAGAGGGGACCCCACCACTCCACGTATCCGGAAGGTGGTCTCACAATGCATTCCCCCTTCCACGCTGTCATTGGCTATACGGAACATGTGACCATTAGTGGTGGGAGTCGGGGAAGTTACGATAGGCGAGAATCTTGGATTGCAATAAACGAGTCTTGAAATAAGCGAGGTTTGACTGTAGTATTAAATTTTCCATTTCTAAGCATACTTTTTTAAGATGCAGTACTCACTACTTCAACAATTAAAAATTAAAAGGGGTTGGAATTGAAAATTTGGGATAAAAAGCGTTTTTAGTTGATCAACTTTAATTATAAATTAATATTTTTTAATCGAACTATACATTAGGTATTATAATGTTAACAATAATTAATATTCCAAGGTGACTCTGAAACCGTTAAAAAATGTAAGCGTCCAAATGATTCAATTTCAAATTTGATTCAAATACAGTTTTCTTCTTAAATATTCTATCTTTTACCCACACAAATGAAAAATAAATTAATTACAAAAAAGAACAATTATTTAATTGGTAGCTATATTTGAATGTGCATATAAAACAAGCAATTATAAATCAGATGTTTAAAACAAAATTTGGTACAAAATTTGGATGTTACTATTTTTATCATTTTTACTTTGAAAATCTTTAATTTTTGAGTAAAACAATAAAATTTTGACGTATAAATTGCAATTTGACACTTTGTAGCCAATTTACAAAAAAAAAAGAATAATTTCAAGAGATTTTTTTCTTAAAGAGAAGTTTTGAAAATATTTATAATTAATGTAAATCTTGAAATGATTTTAAATAACTTAAAAAAAGTAAAATTTGTCAGGTTTAAAGCAAAAAATATAGAATGCTTTTAAGAATAGTTATGGGTCTTATAAGAGTAATTAATAAAAAAAATTTAATAAAAAAAAAGTTCTTACGATTCCTACGAAAACTAAAAAGCACTTTTTATTTTGACAAATTAATTTTTGAAGAATATTTGAAAAAATTTCAAAAGATATCCAAAATTGTCCAAAAAGAATCGGGGGCATTTTAAGGCAATTTTGGTAATTTTACAGGGTTTTAAACAAAATTTACGAACAATTTGAATCATTGAAAAAAGTGTACCTTTTTGACGATTTTGAAATGAATTTGGTTAAATATTTAAGGGTTTTGAAAGGTTTCAAGATAATAATTATTTTTTTGTTTGTATTCTTCAGAAAATTTCGTATTTTTTTCATTTTGAAAAAGTAATTTTTAAATTTGTTTTAAAATATTTTTTTAAAAATGTACAAAATTATCAATGTAAAGTTACGTATATAGTTAAAGATTATTTTTCAATTGTTTACTTTTTAATTGACAATTCAATTTTACAATTATTTATTTAAATAGAAGGTCTCTCAGTGCAGAGTGAATGTCTCCTCGTAATCGATCATTTTTTAGTTGAAAATGAAACTATTTTGTTGAAAATTGGTTCTTTTTTGCAGAAAATTTATCTTCTCCGTAGAAAATTCCAAATGTTTAATAATGATTGATCTATTTTGTTGAACTTTTTTTACTAATTAAACTATTTTTGATTTGAAATTGAAAGTTTTTTAAGTTGGTATATCAACCTTTTGATTTTTCGGAAGAATCTATTGTTTCCTTAACTGAATTATTTGATTAAAATTGAACTACTTTGATTAAAATTCACTTATTTGGTTGTAAATTAACTTTTTTGTGGAAAATTTATATTTTTTGTTTAAAAATTAAACCATTTAGCTATAGATGATATTTATTATTGAAATTTTAATTTGATATATCTAAATTTTTCAAAATAAAACATTTTTATTTTCACAAAATCGCTATTGATGATGCTACTTCTTATAAAAATATGTTTAAAGTTTAGAAAGTGAGTAAACATATATATATACTCTCTATATTATTATATGAGTACTTAATTCGTTTTATAATTGCAGATATAAAGTTTAGAGAAATTTCTTTCTTGGAATAAAGTGGGTTTTTGTAATAATAAAGCTATATCACCGATTACCTAATGGGTGACATGAGAGTAAATAAGATTATATACGTAGTGAGCAAATTGAAATAATCTATGTGGTAAAGCTGAGATTAGAAATCTGTATCTATTATAAAATTTACTCTAAATAATGATATTAACATTAAAAGTATAATTTAAATAGTAAACAAAATCAAATGAAACATTGGATATTGTATAATAAAACAAATAAAGACATTAAAATAAATAAATTTTGATAATATAATATTAATCAATTCTTTTAAATCATTCATAGCAATAAATATGAATAATATATACTTCTAATGATTCAAAGATTAGTTAATTTATAACAATAATATGTCATATTAAAATTATTAATTTATTTTTATATTTAACAATTATATTTGTATTAAAAAATAATTTGAATTTTTAACAATAAAAAATGTTTATTTAATAGGGATCGGTGTTAACTGCTAAAATCTAATGAGGAAGCCGACCGTGAGAATCAATTATAGTAACAGATTCACAAATTATACACTTTCAAATTAAAATAATAAAACCTACATTGTTAATTAGCCGGCTATGGGTAAACTTTCACTTTCCTTTTTGGGGCCAACTTTTCTTTAATTTTATGGACGTCAATTATATGTTTTTAAAATTTTTACATTTTATTCTGAAGCAATAAAGTTCTATTGAGAGCATTTTAGATCCAAAGGTACAAATTTTGTGATGTAAACATTAAAAAAAAAATCTTACAACACACCTGAGTAATAAAGCCATCGCATAAGCCCCGATAACTGAGTTAATAAAGAATCTTTTATATAATACTGATATTAAATTTTACAAATGGAAAAATTAATTAACTGCCACCTCAAACAGTTGAATTTTTAACCAAATATTCGAATCTTCAAGTCTAGAAGCGATTTTTTTCAAACCTTGTTGAATTTTTAACTGAGAACTTCTTAATCAAAAAATATTAATTTTCAATCCAACAGAACGAATTTTCAACTAAATAGTTGCATTTTTAAGCAAAAAGAGGAACATTGTAGACTAACCTAAATTTT
>NC_046658.1:179684754-179686169 GCF_010883055.1 Belonocnema kinseyi
AATGATGAACGTATCATCATACCTAATCCAGATTACTCTGGCTCTGATGGAGATGATTCATCAGATGACGAGAATTCGGGATCGGAATTTCCCAGACCGAACGTATCATATAGATTTGTTTTCCATAACTATACAGCATCTCAAAAAAAATTGGAACCAAATTACATTCTGAAACAGCAGGATCAAAATGATTTCAACGGATTGAAATCTTAAATGAAAAAAATTCTCCATAAAAAAAATTAAAAAATGTAAAGAAAATATATAAAATCCCTCAAAAAAAAAAGAGACTATCGATATTCGGCGACCTCCACGTTGGTGATAGTTGGGCAACGTAAACTTTGTTTGCGGCAGACGGACGATAGATATTCGTGAATCATTTTACTCTTACACGATGCTTAGAACTATGAAAATTTTTTATTGAAAAACCATTTGCTTTTCGGAAAATTTGTCAAGAATAAAAAGTTCTTGTAATCAGCCGAGAAATACGCCTGAATTTTTCCGAAGCGTTTTGAGCAAAATTTTGAATTTTGCAAAAATTGTTCATATGCAAAATCCAAAATTTTCCTCAAAATGCTTCGAAAAGATTCAGGCGTATTCCTTGGCTGATTACAAGAACTTTTTATTCTAGATGATTTTTCCGAAAAGCGCATCGTTTATTGTAAAAAAATTCATGAATGTTTTCACACAAATTTTGCCATTAAGACGCCATTTTGAAAATACTAAAACGAAAAATCAATCTTTGAACATGGATTCTCAAAGTTTAGACATTTATTCCACCCGTTAGTGAGATTCCAGGTTAATTACAGACTCGAAAAGCTTTGGAAAATGGTTCACAAAAAAATAGGCACGAAAAATAACGTTTTTTTTTGTTTAAACTGCATTTTGGGATAATAAGAAGATTTTTTGAAGAATTTCATTGGCACCGTCGGAAAGAGGAGATCTTAAGCAATAAAAATATATGTGTTTCAATTTTTTCTAGTGTCGAATAGTCTTAGTTATTGGCCGTTAAAAAGCAGTGTACCGGTAGTGGCGTTTTGGCCGTTTAAGTGTTAAGGCAATTTTGGTAATTTTACAGGGTTTTAAACAAAATTTACGAACAATTTGAATCATTGAAAAAAGTGTACCTTTTTGACGATTTTGAAATGAATTTGGTTAAATATTTAAGGGTTTTGAAAGGTTTCAAGATAATAAATATTTTTTTGTTTGTATTCTTCAGAAAATTTCGTATTTTTTTCATTTTGAAAAAGTAATTTTTAAATTTGTTATAAAATATTTTTTTAAAAATGTACAAAATTATCAATGTAAAGTTACGTATATTGTTGAATTGTATTATGATCGTGCTGCTTGCCCGGAGTTTTCGTTATCCGAAGAGCCGTACCATAGATCTTGCGCATTAAAATTCAAGAGATTCAATG
>NC_046658.1:179686269-179694789 GCF_010883055.1 Belonocnema kinseyi
TAATCAAAAAATATTAATTTTCAATCCAACAGAACGAATTTTCAACTAAATAGTTGCATTTTTAAGCAAAAAGAGGAACATTGTAGACTAACCTAAATTTTTAATCCAAAAAGATGAACTTTCTATGCAAAAAAGAGAAATATTAAACAAAAATTTTTAATAAATAAAGATTATTTCTCAACCAAAAGTCTAATAATTGATATCTCAACGACTCAAATTTTTGTATTAAATAAAAAAAGCTGAATTCTACTAAAAAACATAAAATTTTAATAACATAGTTAACTCCTCAACCAAAACAGTTACAGTGATTCATTTTTGCTTTAATAACTTTCATTTGTACACGGCTCCGCACGTCTACCCTCTCAAGATGCAGAATAAATTATTGCGCAAAACTAAACATTTTCAAGCAAGTTTAGAAAAAACATCTAAAATGTAGGTGCGTACAAATTTTCATACAAATACATGGTAAATGATCTCGACTCGAGAAGAGTTTGGCCGGGTTCAAAACCCGGCCAAACTCGGGAGGTGGTTTTCTGCAGTTTTCCTCTCATCTGGCCAAAAGTTTAGGCAACTGCGAGTAATTCGAATAAACTCGTTTGTAGCCGCATTGTAATTAAATTGTACTAAAACTCATACAGACTATTATGAAATTACTGGAAAAAATTAATAAAAAGAAACAATTACTGAAACTAATGAAAATGAAAGTTTACACCATTATACAGTTTTAATTTCTTTTTTTAATTTTTATCAAATATATATTGCATACATTTTCTTATAAAAAACTAATTTGTTTAAAATGTTCAAATAGTTAAAAATCTAAAAAACAGTTAAGTTCTGAATTTATCAATGTAATTTTTTTATTAATAAATCATTAGTGTAAATTTGTAAATTGTCAGAGTAAAAAGTGATTGAAAATACAATCTTTGTTGATTCCATAAACAAATTAAGCCTATTTTTCAAAAAATGCCCAAACTCTTAATTTGCTCATGAAAGTAGTTTAAATAATAAATTATGAAAATTTGATTATTATAGTTAATCGGAAAGATGTTCCTAGTTAAATTTGTAAACAAAAACTGACCCTTTTCGTTGAGAAATAGAAAAATTCTGAATTTTTTATGAAAGTTCTTTAAATAATTAATAATTCCTGTAAATTTAACAAATAACTTAGGAAAGATTCATCGCAAAAATAATCTTAGTTAACTTCGTAAACAAATTGTGTTTATTAATTAAAAAATTTCCTTACCCTTAAATATGTTTATGAATATTGTTTGAATGATTAATAATTATTATAAATTTATAAAGTATGGGTGGAAATGATCATCGAAAGACATTCTTAGTTCATTCCGTAAACAAATTATGCCTCTTACTCGGAAAATAGCCAAACTATAAATATGTTGATAAACATTTTTTAAATAATTGATAATTGTAAATTTTCAAAGCTTCATAGAAAATAAATCACAGCAAAGAAAATTTACATTAATTATGTTAAAAAATGTAGCCTACTCGTAAAAAGAAAAACCAAATTCTTAATTTTTTAATTGAAATTATTTCAATAATTAATAGTTCTTGTAAATTTAAAAAGCAACATAGAAAAGAGTCATCGTATAGAAATTTTTAGTTGACTTCAAAAACAAATTGTCTCGTAGGATAAAGGCCTAACTTTTAATGTTTTAATTAAAATTGTTTAAATAATTAATGGTTCTTGCAAATTTGAAAAGCAGCATTAAAAAGAGTCATTGAATGGGCATTCCCAGTGGGGACAAAATTTAGCGACGTCTTTACGACATCGTTACGACATTTTTACGACAACTTTACGGCATCCTATGTCCATGTCGTTACAGTGTCTTTACTATATTGTAAAGACATCGTCAGATCATACGACATATTTACGATATCGTAAAGATGACTAAACGACATGGACATAGGATGTCGTAAAGTTGTCGTAAAGATGTCGTAACGATGTCGTAAAGACGTCGCCAAATTTTGTGCTCACTAGGAATTCTTACTTGACTCTGTAAAAAAATTAACTCGTAGAAAAAAGGTTTAACATTTATTTTTAAGTTGAAATTCTTTAAATAAATAATAGTTTTTGCAAATTTACAAACCAAAATAGAAAAAGAGTCATCGTATAGACATTCTTAGTTGATTTCGAAAACAAATTGACTCGTAGGATAAAGGCCTAACTCGTAATGTTTTAATTGAAATTGTTTAAGTAATTAATAGTTCTTGTAAATTTGGAAAGTAGCATAAAAAAGAGTCATTGTATTGACATTCTTACTTGACTTCACAAAAAAAGTAACTCGCAGAAAAAAGGTTAAACTCTTATTTTCAAATTGAAATTCTTCAAATAAATAATAGTTCTTGTAAATTTTCATAGCAACATAGAAAAGAGTCATCGGATAGACACTCTTAGTTGAACTCCGCAAACAAACTGGCTCTTAGGAAAAAGGTCACTTTTAGTTTTTTAATTAAAATTGTTTGAATAATTAATAGTTTATGTAAATTTGCATAACAAAATAGAAAAGAGTCATCGAGTAGACATTCTTCGTTAACTTCGTAAACAAATGTACTTGTAGAAAGAGGAAAACTCTTAATTTTTTAATTGAAATTGTTTAAATAATTATTACTTCTTGTAGGTTTATAAAGCAACATAGAAAAGTTATCGGATAGACATTGTTCGTCTTAATTTTTAAATAAAAATGGTTTAAATAATTAATATTTCTTTTAAATCTACAAAGCAACACGATATATTTAATGTATTCTTTAAAAAATAGCCATTTTTGAAAATTGTTTAAATAATTTCAATATTTGAAGATTAAATAAATGTAACTTATCAATGGAATCGCGAAAAAGTAGATTTCGGATATAATATTTCGAAATTACTAATTAAAAAATTGAAGTTTAAAGCCAAAGAGTCAAATTTTCCGCAAAATTAATAGAATTTTCAAAAAACTGTTTAAGTTTGAAACCAAAAAGGCGATTTTTCGACAAAACAATTGAATTTTGAAGCAAAAAAAATAATTTAATTTTTGAACAAAATATTTTATTTTTTAACAAAAAAGTTAAGTTTTAAATAAATAGTTCATTTTCAACCAAATTCTTGAGTTTCCAACTAATAACTTTTAATTCTTAAGTAGAGATAGAATAGTTAAATTTTCATTGAAAAAAATGTTTATAACTAAAAAAAAACAACAAATTTTTGAAATTTTGGGAAAATACATGAATTTGTTAATGAATTCTTGAATTTTCAAATAAGAACGTTTAATTGTCAAACGAAATTAAAATATTTTACAAAAACATTTTGTTTTTTAACGAAACAGTTTCATTTTTAACCAAAAGGGAACAATTTGGAACCAAGATGTAGTTTTCGAGCATTAAAAAAACGAATTTTTAACAAAATACATACATTTTCAGCCAGAAAAGATCAGTTTTTAACAAAAATGGAATAGTTAAATTTTAAATTTTCAGTGAATAAAAAGAAATTTGTAACGAAATAGTTGAATACTCAACCAGAACAGATCAATCTTCAAACAAAAATGTAAAAGTTACATTTTCAAGGAAGAAAATTCATTCTCAAACCAAAAAAAAGAGATTATTGCAAAATGGTTCGATTTTCAACCAAAAAAAATGAATTTTCAAACGAAAAGTTGATTCTTTTTTAAAAGATGGATTTTGAACTAGAGATGAATCTTTAAACATTCAAATATCTTCTTCAAATAATCGAATATGTAAGTGAAAACGATCAATTTTCAACAAAAAATAGAATAGTTAAATCAGTAGAAAAAAAAGTTTGGATGGCAAAAAATGTTTAACAAAATAATTAAACTTTTTATGAAATATCTGAATTTTTAACCTGCAGATATGAATTTTCAACTAAAAAGGACATATTTTCTACCAAAATTGGAATCGTTAAATTTTCAGATAAAAATTGATTTTTAATAAATAAATAACGACTTTCCAGCAGAATAGTTATAGTTTAACTGAATTGCTCAATTTTTAACAAAAATTTTATATTTTCTAACCAAGTGATTTAATTTTAAATCAAAAATATAGATTTTCATCCAAAAATTTAATTTTGGATCAAATAGTTTCATTTTTCACCAAACTGTTGACTTTTCATTCCAAAAAGACGCATTTTCTACAAAACAGCACAGTTTTCTACCCAGAAATATGAATTTGAAAAAAAATGAATTTTTTATAAAGTAGTTCAACTTTAAACCAAGTACTTGAATTTCGACTAAAGAATAATTCTCAATGAGACATGTAATAGATAAATATTTTGGCAATAAAAAATTTTAATTTGAAATTAATAACAGTTAAATTCAACCAATAAATTCGAATTTAAAAAAGTTGAATCCTGAACTTAAATAGATTAATATCAAACCATAAAGTTTTTATTTTAACCAAGAAGATTAGTTTTATACAAAAAAATATAAATTTCCAACCAAAAATGGAATAGTAAAATATAATTAAAATTTCAAACAAAGAGATGAATCTTCAACAAAAAAATTAATTTTGAACAAAGCAGTTGAACTTTCAACATAGACGTCGAAATTTTCACGTAACTGAATGACTTTTTAGCAAACTAGTTGCATTTTCAAGACAATAATTCAATTTTCAAACATATAGTAAATTTTTGAACCGGGGAAATTTTTCCTTTAAATGGCCTAAAGAGTTTATGGACGACCCATAAAATGAATAAAGTCTACAGAATTTAATTTAAATATTTGCATACTAGTATGAAATAGTTTTGAGCTATTATTTATTGTTTGTGGTGGAGCGAAATAGTTCTAAGCTGGACTGTCCAGTAATAATTTAATTAGAATATTTATCAAATAACTAACTATTTATTCAGAGTTTTTGAATCTTTAAAAATAATAGCTTTTCTATATTTTTCAAAATAAAAATAATATAACTAATGATTTTATTTCAAATATAAAACAGTATTTTTTCTGAAAAAAAATTTTATACGGACTGAATAATATCGCATCTTAATAATTTTTAACAAATGGTTGATTTTTATGAAAGATAGCTTATTTATTCAAGAAAAGTATTCTCTACAGCTATACTGTTTCCAATTTTAATAGTAAATTTCTCTATAGCTGAAATTATTACAAAATTTTTTGAAAAGGCTCTTTTTAAACAAAGAATATTTATTTAATTTTACAATTTTTAAGCAACTGGTGTGAAAAAATGTTTTTGCTTTCATAAGCCATGGCAGGTAATATTAGTTCAATAATTTTTAAAATTATGGAAAATTTTTTTTTGAAACCTGATTTTTGTCACGATAACTGGCTGAAGTTCTAAAATATATTTTAGTCCAATAAAAACATAAAAAAAATCATAAATATGATTTAAAATTATTAGAATTATTCTTAAAATTGTTTTTAAATGACGTAATGTTTACAATATCACCATAAAATTTTCCGAATTATCTTTCTCCAGATTTTGAACTGTCTTCAAAGTAAAGTTTAAAAAATAGGATCCTGTTCAAATGAACTTCTAAAAATATTAAATTATTTTTAATTTTTCTACGGTCTAAAAAAATGTTTTTTGTTCTTCAGAAATTTTTAAAAATTCTTAAAAAGCTATAAAATTTTATTACAAAAACTTTAAAAATCTAAATTTTGTCAAAATTTTGACTGATTTCCATTCATTTGGAAAAATGTTTTTCAACTTTTCAGTATCATTTAAAAGATTCTAATTTTTCCTATATTTTTTTTTGAAATCTTTTAAGATAAAAAAATTTGCATTCAGATCCTCCAGATTATTTTTGTCCAATTTTCAAATCTTTTGCAATCTTTTAAAATATTATTTCTTGTAATTTTTTGTAATCTCTAGAAAGCTTTCAAAATCCTCACAAAGCTTTAGAATGTTTATTTAAAATCTTTTTTAAAGTTTCATATTTTAAAACATCTTATGAAATGTTTAAAAACTTTAAATTATGTAAAAAAATTATTTATAACTTCTATATATTATTTTAAATTTTTAGAATTTCTCATACTTTTTTTTAAATCCTACAAAATAATAAAATTACTTAAATGGAAAACCTAAAAAAGCTTCAAAATTGTATTTTGAAATAATTAAAAATCTATATTGGATGAAAAATGTAATTAATTTTAAACAATTAATTTTTTTAAGCTTGTAACTATCATTTTAGGTGATTCGAATTATCATTAAAAAATATTTAAAACTCTGAACAACTAAAATAAACTTTTTTTGATGCGCTTGAAATATTTGAAAATCCTTTATCCAAAATAACGAAATTGTGCTTCAAAACAGTCTACATTATTTTCAGAATCTTTAGGAAATCATTCAAAAGTTTTGAATTCTTTTCAATCTTTTTTAAAATTCATTTTTTTAAATAAAAAATTATTTGATTTCTTTAAACTTGATAAAATCCTTCAAAATAAAAGTAAAATTTCTTAAAATCTTCTACATTCTTTTTCGATATTTTGAAATCTTCAAAACTTAAAATTTTAAAAAACCTAAATTGAATTAAAGGTACAGAGAAATGTTATGGTCGGCACCAGTAATTTTCTATTTTTTATTTTTTTACTGAAAGTAAAAAAATTGATCAAAAATAATTTTTTTGATCTGCTAAATTGATGGTGCAGAAATTTCGTAATCTCTATTACTAGACAAATTCATCTAACCACATTTACCATTTTTTGTAATTTAAAAAACATGTGATCAAAAAGTTGAAAACAGAATTGTTGTCCAATATGTATTAATTTTCTTGTTAAAAAAATTAATTTTTATAATCAAAATTCCTCATTCGGAATTCGTGATTTCCAAAAGTCCTTTCCAGCATTTTTTTTGTACTGATAAAGAGTAAAATAAGACACATATCTTTTTTTAAGTTTTGTGATTAATATAAGATTCCAAGTTTTTAAATTCTACAATGCTTCAGAAATTGCCTCATTTTTACAATGTTTTAATTTTGGTTGAATGCAATTAATTTAAAATTATTTCATTATGACAGCAAATGAAATATCGCACTTATTAAAATTTTCAACTTATTAAGGGTAGTAACTTATCAATGGAATCGCGAAAAAGTAGATTTCGGATATAATATTTCGAAATTACTAATTAAAAAAATACAATTTTTTTTTTCTTATTTTTTTTTCCTTATTAGGACAAGGGTTGGTGATAGCGTAGAGGGGGTAAAGCAACAGGTAGACAGAATCAAATGGGGACGGTCCATTCCAGTATACTTCCTGCC
The DNA here is from genome assembly GCF_010883055.1 of Belonocnema kinseyi. Classification (NCBI taxonomy): domain Eukaryota; kingdom Metazoa; phylum Arthropoda; class Insecta; order Hymenoptera; family Cynipidae; genus Belonocnema; species Belonocnema kinseyi. The sequence goes on from NC_046658.1 coordinate 179,693,495, forward strand.
ATAAATATTCTTTAAGGCAATGTGACGAGTGCGTCACGTGACCAGATTTCAACATTGCCGCCTTTTTTATTTCCTAAACTTATTTTCACACGAAGCACCACATTGCGTTGAAAATTTGGGATAATATATGAGAAGCACTAAGAAATGTGGCTCTGGACCTAGATTTTTATAATTATGAAAAAAGTTTTTTTTTATAAATATATTTTTTCAACTTTCATCATAATTATTAAAAGTTAAGACCAGAACCATATTTCTTAGTGCTTCTTATTTATTATCCCAAATTTTCAACTCGATGTGGTGCGTCGTGAGAAAATAAATTAGGAAATAAAAAATGTTCAATAATTTATTTATTAGTTTTTTAAAAATTTAAATCTCAAGGAATTATATTATTTTTTATGCTTTGTTAATTTATTAATATTCGCTAACAATTTTCTTCTCTCTTAAATAAATGTATGTAAATATTATATATTCAGAGTGTGTCCGTTGTTCTGTGGCGCTAACCGTAATTAATGACGAAGGTTTTTGAATGGGCGGACGGTTGATCTTAAATCATGAGACTCATCAATGACCAATTTAAACCGGCTTCTTGATAATTTACGACTCGAGCTCTCATAAAATGCCTTATACACTAACGTGATTACGAATCACAGAAGCTTGCATCTTTTCTACAAAAGAAAGAAAACAAAAGAAATTTTCGAATATTTGTTACGATCTGAAATTACCGCCTAAAATTGCTCACTCTTTAATTTTTTTATCAGAAGATTTGTGAACGTATAAATAATTTTGAGGAAAAAAAACTGTTTATTGTTAAAGAAATCTTAAAGTATGGACCTTCGGGTATGATGAGTCAGAAAGATATGGGTATCAGAATATTTATAGTTGAGTTGGCCTATTTACATCTAAATAATCTATTTTAATTGCTTATTTGAAAGTCAGAAAAATATTTTGTTCTTAAAAAATATTGGTTCACTACTTCATTTATTTTGCACTTTAGATTAAAATGTGTGAATTTTAAAAAGTAATAATGTAAATTTTGATAATGATTAAGTTTTAACGACTTAGTTTCAATTTTTAAACTAATTTTGGAATTGTTTATTTTTTAACTCTCCAAGTTGCAATTCATTTATTTTTTTAAATTTTAAATTGGCAACCATAATTTTCAACGTTTTTTGAGATTTCTTGGCCTCAAATATAGAGCGGTCTCGTACATACTCGGTTGGAGAAAAAGAAAAATAGAAAATTTTCAATTTGGTATAAATACACTTTCTTAAAATTGTGCTTCGATATGCAGTTAC
>NC_046658.1:179694889-179696402 GCF_010883055.1 Belonocnema kinseyi
AATTAACTCTAAAAACTCTACATCTATAATAGAAGGTTCGAGACTGCGTCTGTACTAGGTAAGGAAGATCAGGCTAAAAGATTCTCGAAATGTGGAGATACTAGATGCACCTAGGAAGTAGGCCTGGAATATTCGAAGGAGTAATAAACGCAGGTATATAAGGACAGACGCCCTCCGCCTTAGTTAGTTACTTCGTTCGTTCGTTAATTAGTTCGTCTGAAACCTCGGTCAATTGTAAACCTCGTTGAATTGTATACTTGTTACTAAATAAATTCTTGTGCCTGTACTTTATACAGTGTTTCTTATTTGAAACAATTAATAACACCCAACAAAAACGTTCATTTTATACAAAAAAATACGAATTTGCAGCAACATAAAGAACTTTTAACCCAAAAGTTGAATTAAAAAAAAATGATTTTTAATCAAAATAGTTTAATTTGAACAAAAAGTAAAATTTTTACTTACTTAAAAGGAGTTTTCAACAAAAATTTCAATTTCAAATTAAAGAAATGAACTTTTAACAAAAATTTTGATTAGTCAAAAAAATGCATTTTTGAAAAAGAAGTTCAAATTTAAAACCAAGCTGTTAATCTTTTTAAAATAAAGATGAATTTTCAAACAAACAGATTGGTACCGAAGAAACCGAATTTTTAATAAAATTCAATAATTCTCAAACAAAAATTTTAATTTTTAAGAAACTAATATAAATTTAAAAACTATTTGTTAAATTTTTAACAAAAAGGATGACTCTTGAACAAAAAGATTAATTTTCTTAAAGAAAAAAACGAATCTTCAACAAAATTCAAGATTTCTAAACCAAAAAGTGGAATTTTCAACTAAAAAGATCAATTTTCAAACTAAAATATTAATTTACTACAAAAAATGAAACAAAATTTATGTAGTAACGTAGTTTATGGAGATGGCTAAGGGTTTATATTTTTTTATTATTACACCATTAAGCCATTTCCCTTTCGGGGTAGGCGTGACTCACTCGGCAGGGGAAAGGAGTAGTGGGTGGAAGGGATAGAGATTTTTCAGATTGATCCAGAATTCTCGTGCTATTTAAGTAAATAATACGTTCGTTCCGCAACATTGCTCCGACCCAGGTTGCTGATCAATCTCTCTAGCAATCACCCCAATCGAAGAACCTCACGAAGCCGTTATGTAAGATTCCCCACTTGGGTCCATTAATAGCCAAGGTCTTTGTTTCAGGCGTCATTCACTCTACTGACACTCTTTTTATTAACTATTTGCCGCCATACTTTCCTGTCCTAGCATACTTCTCTAGCTTCTTTTATGTCCATGCATTTTTTCATGCAGGCTCTCGTGTTTCTGTGACTTCTTATGTCTCTTCTAAGTAGGGTCTCATTCACACATTCTAACCAATCTTTCCCCGGTCTACCTCTGGGCCCGCTGCCATTTACTTTACCTTGATACACTTGTTTCGTTAGTCGTTCATTTGGCATTCTCTCAACATGTCCGAACCATCTTAACTGATTTCTTTCCCATGTGT
>NC_046658.1:179696502-179708671 GCF_010883055.1 Belonocnema kinseyi
AGGATAAGATTGTAAAAAATATATAGATGTAAACGGAAAGATTGTAAGGAATGGAAGTCATGTAAACCCTTAGGGGACACATTATGAATAAAGAAGACTTTTTGAGGCTTGTAAAAAATGTAAGAAAATTTCATACATTTTCCGAAATATTTCAAATTTTTTAAATATTTGTAATCTTTTCAAAATTCGAAAAATTCCTATACACCTTTTAACCTGATTCGCATTATTTATAAAATTGTTTTTAAATCTTCCGCTTTCATTTTTGACAGTTTTGGAAATATTTTGTAATGTTAATCAAAATGTTGAATTTTTAAACCAAAAAGTGAAACTTCTTGCAAAAAAGTTAAGTTTTCAACATTAAAATATGAAGTTTGTAGCAAAATAATTGAATTTTTTACCCAAAAAACGAGAATTTTAAAATAAAATAAATAATTTTCCAAGAAAAAATAGAATAGCTAAATTTTCAGTTGAAAAATTAAATTTTTAACTAAAATGAAAATGAATTTTAACAATATATTTAAATTTCGAACCATAGAAATGAATTTTTAACTAAACAGCAGATATATATTTTTAACTAAAATAGTGAATATGTTCCAAAAAAATGCATTTTTATCCAAATAGTTGAGATTTAAAACTAAAAATAAAAATTTTCGAACAAATAATTTCATTTTTATGTCAAAAAAGATGAATTATAAACAAAAAAATAATTTTCAAGCAAGCCTACAATAGTTCCATTTTTAGTTAAAACAACTAATAAAAAGACAATAAAACCTCTTAGTTTAAAATTTAAACTATATGGTTGAAAATGAATCTGTTTTAGTTGAAATTCAAATATTTTGTCAGAAATTCGTGTTTTTTTATATTTAGCTATTTTTCATTTAAAATTACACCCAAAAAAATTGGTTTAAATATCAACTTTGATATTTTTTCTTAAAGATTAGCATTTTGATATTGATAATTAAACTGTATTTGTCGAGAATTTGTGCTTTTGGTTTTAAACATTAACAATTCAGTAGAAAATTCAAGTATTTGATAAAAAAATTTACTATTTCATGTTTAGTTAAAATTTGATATTTTCTAGTTCAATCATTTAACTCTATGGATGAAAATTTATGTAAATTTGTGAAAACTTCTTTTTTGTTTATAGTACAAAGTTAATCTTCTTAGTACAAAATTCAAATATTTGGTTAAAATTTAATGTATTTTTTGAGAATTCTTTCTTATTAACAAATTAAACCTCTCGGTTGTTAATTCATACTTTTTGATAAAAATGCATGTACTTTTTTCAATATTACTTTTTTGTTGAAAATTAGAATTCTAAGGTCTTGTTTGGTAAAAAGCTTATGCTCTTGATTACAAATTTTATCCTTTTTGTTAAAATTAAAATAGCTGATTTATGTATTTTATTGAAAATTTGTCCTCTTTTACAGAAAATTAATCCTCTTGGTAAAAATTCAACTATTTGATTAAAATTGTATGTACATATTTTGATGATAATTCAACTTTCGTAGTAGAAAATTAATCCTTTCGGTTAATAATTTAACTTTCTGGGAAAAATTCATTTTTTTATTGTTAAATGCTTATTAATTTTGTAGGACAATTATCGCTTTTGTTGAAAATTCGCCTTTTCGATTAAAAGATTCATCTCTCATGTATTACAAATTCAACAGTTTTATTAAAGTCGTCCTTTTTTGTTAAAAATTCATCAATTTTGAATAATTTAATATTAATTATTTTGGTCTACTGGTATGAAATTAATATTTTTTTAATAATGCTTTTCATTTCTAAATTGTAAACAAATTGCTCAAAAACTTCGCTGGGTTTCGAACCCAGGTATTTGATATTGCCGGTCTGATGCTCTTACCCACTAAGCTACAGAGAGGTTAAAATATCAACTAAGCCATTTTTTGTTCAGAATAAATCTTTTTTGGTTAAGAATTTAACTGCATGGTTGAGGGTTGAACTACCTTCTGAATTATAAGGAGCAATCACATTTCACGTTCTTTTTTGGCTGACCCCTACATTAATTCCCGAAAAAAATTAGTCGGCAAAAATAGGGTAAGATAGGCAGTAATGGGGTTCAAATCTCACGGAACCTAAAATTTTTTTATTATCTACTTTTAACTTATTAAATGACCATAATTAATTAATTAAATATTTAAAATCCACATATCGACAGTAGGTTTTTTATTCCATTCAAACTCTAGATGACATTTTCATCGGAATCCGCAGCAGAGCCTTAAAAAGTTAACGTAATTCATGCACGTTCAGTGAAACCAATCATGAAATTTAAAAAAAAAAACTGAAAAAATAGAACCACTTTTGTAATTTACATTCTCACAGTGAAATTTGTTATACTTCATTATGCATACTGAAGTCGAAGGGTTTTGAATTCCGATGTGAAACGTTAATTTATATTATTATACATGTATACACTGTAGAGTGCGTGTGTGTAGAAGCTGTAGAATTTGCTGAATTTACTTGAGATGAGAAGAGAGGAGTAGATATATGTATATCCTCTGATCCTTTCCCGAGTTTATTATTTCCCTAAGTATACGCTCAACACCAATCCGGAAGCGTTTCTCCAGTTTTCACATACCGCAGTGATAATTACCTGCATGGGAAGATGTCTCGTGCCATCATATCATTTTTACTTTACTTTCGCAAATTTTTTATCTTATTTTTTTAGGCCTATTTAATTTTTTTACTAAAATTTGTATCAAGGAATTTGCCATTTTTTAATAACACTTTTAACATCAAAAAACGGTTGGAGAGCACCCTACAATAAACAATAATTCTGAAGTAGAAAATCATCTATTATAAATCCGCAAATATAAGCAAAATAATTCATTATAATTTTAATATCTTAGAACAATGTGCGGGCTAGGCCAGCATTAATTTGGCTTTCCAGTCATATATTCTACAAAAAATCCTACTTGTAAATTCAATATGAATGACACCATTTTTTCCACTTAAAATTCTTAAAAATTAGGTGATTATTTTTTTCTTTGGAATTCGAAAAGGCTCCAGTGGGGTTCTAACTAGTTTTCCATATCTCTTATCGTGCTCTATTGAGGAAAGCTAGTCAGGGCCACATCTGGAACGTAACGCTTTGGGCATGAGGGACATGCCAGACTTTCTAGTAGGGTTCTAGCGGGGTTGCCTGCCCACCAGCCAATTCAAGAAAAGGGCCCCCGAATTCAAATAGCGATTGGAAAACCTTATTTGGTTCAAAATTCGAATGCTTAGTTGACAGTTGAACTATCTATTTTGTTGGAAGAAAATCATATTAAATAATAAAATATTCTGATAAAAATTAATATATTTTTGATAACAATTATTTCGTTTTCGTAAAAAATTAATCGTTTTAATTGGAAATTATTTCCTTCGGTTGAAAATAAGTTGTTTTCTGTTGAAAATTAATTTTTCAACCAAAAATTTCACTAAATTTGTCTTTGACATTTCATTGATTGATGGTGTACTTCTTGGCCAGATAAATGTCTTAAAAAATTTGATGTTAATTCTTTTTTCTCTGATGGTCTAAAATAAATATTTTTTAACATTGATTTTTATGTCTAAAATGTGGTTGTGACTTTATTTGTTTAAAAATTTATCAATTTAACTTGAAAATAACTATTCTGTTTTTATCGTATTCGTATATCTTTTTTTTTAGAAAATTAGTTTTTTCGGTTGAAAATTCCATTCAAAATTAAAATATTAACTTCGAAATTTATGTATTTTGTAAACATTTTTTTCTTTTTTTGTATGAAATTAATCTTTTTGGTTAAGACTTCATCTGTTTGGCAAAAAATTTACCCATATCGTTGACAAATTTTTTTTACAAGGTTTATCAGCTATTTCTCCAACTTGAAGTTAAACTATTCTATTTTCTGTTAAAAATGTATCTTTTTTAATTAAAATTGGACTTATTTGTTGAAAATTGGTTCTTTTTTTGTAGAAAATTTATCTGTAGAGTTAAATATGAAACTATTTGCTTAAAAAATCCTTTTTTAGATTGATGATGCATCATTTTAGTTTAAAGTTAATTTCCTTAGTTAGAAATTTAACAAGTTTTGTTAAACATGTGTTTACTGTTTGTGTATTTAAAATAATTTTTTTTTACTTTAAATGTACCTATATCATGTTTGATAGAAAATTCATTTCCTTCACTTAAAAAATCACTCATTTTGGTGAAAATTAGTAGTTTTCAGCGAAAAATTCAATTATTTAGTAGAGAATGCATATTTTTGGGTTATAAGCTCAATTTTTTTTTAAATTCGTCTGCATGACTCAAAAACTCAATGACTCAATATATATTCGGAATTTTTTATTGAAAATAAATTTATGTGGAAAAACTTAAAGTGTTCCATTTTTCTTCAAATCTTTTTTTTTTTTAATGAACATTTAATCTTTTTGGTTTAAAATCCATCTGTTTCATTGAAAATGTCTCTTTTTTTGGTAAAAAATTCATCTTCTGAATTAAAAATTCAACTATCATAACTTTTTTCAAAATTGTCTTTATGACCTACAAACTTAATATTTTGAATGGTATTTTTCCCTATTGTTTGGAACATTTTTTTCGTTGAAAATTCTATTCTTTAGTGGAAAATTCGTATTTTGTGGTTTTAAACTGTTTTTTATTGAAAAATAAAATATTTTTTGTTGGAAATATTATAAATAACACTTTTTGTTATGAATTCGTTTTTTTATTAGAGATTCATCAGTTTGGTTAAAAATTTAACTATTTTGTTGAAAATTCTCTTTTTCTTGGTTAAAAATTAATTATCCTAACTGAAAATGTAATAATGAAATTTTACATAAAAAATCTTAATTTTTGTCAGTTTTCAATTCCCAATTCTTAAGTTTAAGTTTGGCAACAATATATCCTTTTATTCTTTCTTAGAGCAAGAATAAGAAGTATCTATTTACTATTCATTACATTAAAGTAACAATTGAATTAGTAATTACTATTTTTTTTTTAATTATTAATTACATTAGTACTTTAAATTAATGAATATCTACTGTAGGAATATTATTTCCTGACGAAACTTATTTACTTAATTAACGGAAATAAAACAATTTATTCTTTGTTTATAGTAGGTTATAGAAAACTAGGTTGACATAATACGAGCCAGACTAATGCGTGACTTGTGTGACAATTGTACATTGTTACGTACAATATGTAATATTGTGTTACGTAATAAGAATAATCTTTCATCGGAACGATGCTGGTGATAATTAGTGTGTTCTTCGAAACATGAAATTGTTACATTTTCAATATCGAAAATTAATTTCTTACTAAAAATAATTAATTTTCAACATATTAGTTCAAATTTTAATCTAGTAGTTGAATTTTTAATAAAAAATCTTTTTTTTTTACGAAAAGAATTAACTTGAAACAAAATGCAATAATTATTATCAGCTAAAGAAGATGATTTTCTATAAATAATGAAACCGTTAAAAAATTAATTTTCAAACAAACTATTTCCGACTTTGCCTACAAAAATAATTCGCAACAAAATAGTTAAATATTTAACCAAACAGACGAATTTTCAATTCCACGTAGGTACGATATTCAATTCAATATTAACCATTGAAGATTTAAAAGCCGATTTCCACCAAAAAGTCAATTTTGAACAAAATTTTTCAACTTTCAATCTAGTAGTTGAATTTGCAATCAAGAATTTTAATTATCTATGAAAAAAATAAATTTCAGCAGAATACAGTTATTCACAATTGAAGACAAACATTCATCAAAAATAAAACAGTTCAATTTTTCTTTTAAAAAATAAATCTTAAACAAAAAAATTAATTTTCAACAAAATAGTTGAATTTTCAACCAAACCTTTTTTATCTTAAATCGAGAATCTTTAATCAGAAAAATTAATTTTTAATGAAGTAGTTCAATTTTTTCGATGTTTAATGATTTTTAAATAAATAGTTATATTTTCCCCCAAAAAAGATACATTTTTAACCAAAAACGTAACAGTTAAACATTAAATTGCAAAAAACAATTTTTTACCAAAATAAACTAATTTTAAACAAAATAGTTGAATTTTCCTGAAGTTTTCAACAGATTACAAATATTTTTAAACTAGAAAATTTCAAAAAATTCAAAATTTTTTTTTAAATTTCTTTTAAACTTCTGCAAGTCCTGCATATTTCAAGAAAATTTTTGAATTCTTTTAAGAAACCTAAAAAAAGTATATTGAAATTACCTTAAACACAGACAAATTAAAAAAGTAATTAGTTATCGAAATTTATATTTTTATTATAAATTATTTTTGTTCTTATATTATAATTTGGTTGACATTTTTTTCTCTTTTGATTTAAAAATATTTCTTTTGTCGAGAATTTGTCTTTGTAGTTTAAAAAAATGCATCTTTTTTTGTAGAACATTCACATTTCTCGATAAGCAATTTCTCGAAAAATCATGTACACATTGTAATAAAACGATTTTTTTAAGATTATTTTTTGATACAATGCTTAGAAACTTTTTTTTAATTAATTAAAATATAGTTATAATTGTAAAATAATAATGACTTTTTAAACTTTTAGCATCGATATTTTTTAAATTATTTTTAACTTATTTATTCTAGTAAAAAGAAATTATAAGTTTTTTTCTTATATTTAGCAAAAAAAATGTTTCTTATACTGTAATATTGGGATTTTCAATTTTTATTTTCTCGGAACCGAAACATTTTTTTATTAAACCTTTTTTATGCTTGTTTATCATCTTTATATCTCAAGCGCGAGCTTTTATTTTTGAAAAAATAAATAAATTAGAGAAGTAAATTGACATTTGAAATTCGTATTTTTTATGGAAAATTGTTTTTCCTTAAATTATAATTTGGTTGAAAGTTTTCTTTACGGCTAAAAATTTCTTTTGTTTAAAAATTCGTCTTTGTGTTTAAAAATTAACTTGTTTAATATAGTAGAAAATAAATTTTTTTCGGATTTTTAGCAAAAAAATATTTTTGATACTATGTTATCGCGATTTTCAATTTCCATTTTCTCGCCCCCGAATTTTTTTTTAAATCAAACCTTTTTTTGGCTAACTTTTTTAAATCAAACTTTATTCGCCCGTATTCAGAAACTTGATATCTTGGAATCATGAATTTATATTGTTTTTATACTAAAATTTCAATTTTTCGGAATCCGCAGTCGAGCTTGTTTTTAGTTGTGTACTAAAACTCACTTTTTAATGGAAATTTGTGTTTGACATATCTAAAATTTCGAGAAATGTTTTCATATTTTCTTAAGAATTTTAGAAAAATGATATTTTTATAGCCTTAACAAAAAAGAAACAAATCCAAAAATTCAAGTGCGTAATTTATGACGATAGTCTTTTAAATAGTTTGCCCTTAAAATAAAAATCGAGTAAAATTTAAATTTAAATAAAAAACAAAAAATTTGGTGTAGCCCACGATTTAACTATATAAAAAATATGATAAATCTTGCCCTTGATTTTTTAATCTGGATGCATAAATTATTCTTGATTCAGGCAAGCATTTATGTCTCTAGAATCAGAAGAGAGTTGGTTGTGTCATTGGTTTCCCCGAAAGGATACAATTACGAACGACCAATTTCATGCCATGGACTCAATTATATCAGCGGAACCGCAGGAAAAAAAAGAAAAAAGGATGGACCCTTGGAGAACTTTTTTCTCAATGGTCATTCCGCGAACGGATCGTCTGGCAAATCTAGGTTACAGAGAAATTTCAACACGATGCACCTGCCTTGAAAACTACCACAGACCACAAGATGAAGTTCCTTTCGAATTCAAGACTTCCTCCATCGGTCTTTTTTTCAATTTTGTGGTAAAAGATTCAAAAATTCGGCAGCATTTGATACTGCAAAAAAGAAAAAATTTAAATTTAAATTCAAAAAACAGTTGTATCAAAGAAAAAAAACGAATTTTCAACAAGGTAGTTAAATCATTAACCACAAAAGTTTATTTTTCAAGCAAAAATTGAATTTTTAACGCTAAGAGATTGAATTTCTACAAAGATCAATTTTTAAATAAAAAAGCGGAATTTTTACCTGAAGCTGAATTTTCAAACACGGAAGATTTGTCAGTTAATAAGGAAAAAAATGACATCCAAAATGTTGAATTTTCAAGCAAAAATGTTCATTTTCTAATGAAGTCTTAACAAAATGCACTTCATCCGAATAAAATAAAATAAAATAAATAAATAAAAATAAAATAAAAAAAATAGTTGCGTTCTCTACTAAGAAGATTCATTTTTTTTAATAATGAGAATTCCTAATAAACGACCGAATTTTCTACAGAACGGTTGAATTTTCAACAGGATACTTTAACTTTCTACCAAATTGTTAATTTTTCAAACCATGAAAATGAACTATCCAAAATAATGTAATATTCAATCTGAAGATATTAATTTTTAACTAAAAAGTTAACTCGTAAGGAAGTAGTTAAACATTTAACCAAGTAGTCGGATTTTTGATCAGATGGTCAAATCTTCAGATGGGAAAATTATTTCAAACAAGGAAAAAAATAGTTAATGTTTCTACGAAGAATGATTTTAAATTTAAATGAAAAACACTATTATCTTATATGTGACAGAAATTAAATTTTAAAATATAAAAAAAAAGAATTTTCAACAAGATATGAAATTTGAAACAATTTTTTAGCCAATAAAGAAAAAAATTTTATCAAAATCTTTAATTGTCAATACAATAAAACAGCCTCCCTCTAAAAACATTTAAATTTTTAACAAAATGTTTGAAATTTCAATAGTTAAATTATCAATTGAGAAAATGATTTTTACCAGAAATAAATCATTTTCATCAAAGCAGTTCAATTTTTAACAAAACAGAGGAATTTTTCATTCAAATATGAATCTTACAAAAAAAAATATTTCTAAGAAAGTAGCTTAATTTTCAAAGAGTCGAATTTACTTATCAACCTTAAAATATGGATTTTCAGCACAAAATGAATAATTGATATATATTCTACCAAAAATTATTTTGAATTTGAATAAAAGACAGTTGAATTAAACCAAAAAATATCGATTTAAGAATAAGAAAAAAAAACGAATTGTTGAATTTTCAACAACAAATATTAATTATCTACTAAGAAAAAAGATGACTTGGCAAGATAATATATAATCTCTTAAGCCAATAGTCGAATTTGCATCCAAGAACCATAATTTTTATATAAAAAAAAAAATAATTTTCAATTGATAAAAAAATGTTTACAAAACAGCTGAATTTTAAACCATGCAGGTGGATTTTTATTTAAAAAGATAATAATTTTTAATTAAAATTTTTTTCAACAGTTGAATTTTTAACCAAAATGAATAATTTTCATTTAAAAAATTTCAATTTAAAACAAATTTTCTACAAAACAGTTCAATTTTTAAACAAGAAAATTAATTTTTAATAAAAAATACTAATTATCCATTTAAAAAATCTACAAAAGAGATGAATTTATAACAAAAAATATTAATTTGCTACGAAGAAAAGATGAGTTTTTAACCCTCCGATAACACAGCTATTTTTGCGATCACGAATCAAACGCTTTTCAACAAAGACTGAAACAAAATATTTGTCAGTCAATAAAGCTCGCAAGTTTGGGCGCGCAACTGTTGGTTCTCGCGCTTCGCGCTCGATGTTGTATTTATCTCGCGCTTGATTATGTATTTGCCTCGCGCTACGCGCTTGGTCTTTATATTTCCGCACATTCTTACACAAACATTCTAAAATTAAGAGTCAAAACATCTACCACTGTAATTTTGTAATTGTGAATTCTCTTTCGTTAAAAGAGAGTTTGAACGCACCTACGGCAGGCGAATGATGACAACCGCACAGACACAGACCTTTTAAAATCAAAGGTGAACGGACGGACAACTGTAATTTTGTAATTTTGAACTCTCTTTTGTTAAAGCTCTTTTGCCACGTATCTTGTGTTTCGCACTCGATTCTGTTCAACATGTAAACTTTTCTACATTATGCACAACACTTTTATATCAATTATAATACATTTTTTATGTAACTCTGCCTGGGATTATTAATTAAAAAATTGAAAAATAAAAGCAAATTGTATTTATCATGATTACTTTTGTATTTGTTTCTTATTTTGCTTTAAATTGTATTCTAAGCTGCTCTGAAACATGTATCATTTCAATGAATGTATATCATTACAATTCATAATATGAATAAAAATTGAACCATACTAATTCTTATTTCCTTGTTTTTATAATTTTTTATTTTTAATGTTGTTTTTTCCAATTAAAGAAAAACTACTGCGCATCTGCATAGGGTCTAATACAGGAACATATATAGGGTCCTATATAGGAGCCTATGTCCTCTTTCGTCTTTTCTGTGCTTTTTCCAAAAAGTTCATTTTTGCATTTTTTTTCTTATGTCTGGTAATTTAAGTTCATACCTTGTGTTGTTTTTTCAAACAAATTTAATATTTTTATTTTGAATGATATTTTGTACGACTAAAGCAAAAACTACGTGTCCTATCAAAAATTATAGCTCTTTTTTGGATGAACAATGTTTGTCTCATTTTTTTTGTAGCTTATGTCAAGAAGTGATTCATTATAAATTTGTAGTTCTTTCCAGGGCGCGCAATTTGAGCTTTTTAATTTTTTTCGTATCTTGCATAGTTTGACCGAAAAATGGAATTTTTGAATTTTTCATTACTCTTGGTACGATAAAATTTGGAATGTTCAACTTTTTGACCAAATTAAAAAAGTTGTTATCGTAGTCCTGTAGGGCTTTCAAAAAGCAAAGTTTTTCTTCTCTCGGTTTTTTATTCATATCTTGCATTGTTTGACTTAAAATGTTCATTTCAGTTTTTTTTTTGGATTTTGAAAATGCTCTAACTCTAACATTTTTCTTTTTATAGACAAAAGTCAGAAGGATAAATGGTTGAAGTTTTGACGTAGTACGAACAACTGTGCATAGAATTTTTACATCTTGAAAAAATGTGGTTTCAAAATGTTTTTGTACGATCAAATATGGAATTTTCAACTTTTTTACCAAATTGAAAAAGTTGTTATCATAATCTTGTAGGGCTTTCAAAAAGCTCTAACTCTAGTAATTTTTGATTTTTCAAAAAAAGTCATTAGGATAAATTGTTAAATTTTTTGAATACTATGAATAATCATACAGAGAATTTTTGAATTTTTAAAAAAGTGGTCTAAAAAATATTCAAAATGTGCCTACTTTTTGAATTTTCACCCAAAATGGCTGGCTAACAAACTTGACCTTCAGTTTAGGACACTAAGCGAGTGTACTAAAGGGCAATCTAATAGTTATATATAGATACTATATATTTTTTTTAATCAAATTTTATAACAAACTGCTAGATATTTTTGGTTAAAGAAACTTTTTTAAAAAATTTGTTTCGTCTTTCGTGTCCTTTTTCCAAGAATGTATTCTAAAAATTTAATTTTTTTAATTTCCATCTTATTTTTTACGATTAAAAGAAAATATACTCGTCCTATTTAAAAATGATTAATAACAAATTTATAGGTCTTCTTGGGCGAACAACTTTTGTCTTTTAATTTTAGTGCATATCTTGTGTCGTTTTACAAAAAATATTTATTTAAAAAAATGTATTAAAATAATTTAAATTTTTTATTTTAATGGTTATATCTTACGATTGAAGAAAAAACTAAGTGTCCTATAAAAAATTATTCATGAAAAACTTGAATGAGTCTATTTATCTCATAGCTTGCGTTGTTTGTCAAAAAATTAATCTTTTTAGTTTGATTCATTTACGAATCAACAAAAACTGAGCATCCTATCGAAAAGTGATTGTTAAACAATTTATAGATCTGTTTAGGGCGCGTAATTTGAGTTTATTAGACTTTTTCGTATCTTGCATAGTTTGACAAAAAAACGGACTTTTTGGATTTTCCATTATTTTTCGTACGATAAAATTCTAAATTTTTGACCAAATCAAAAAATTTTTTATGATAATGTTGTAGGCCTTTCAAAAATTAACTTTTTTCCTCTTGACTTTTGTTCATATCAGTCGTTGTTTGGCTTAAAATGTTCATTTCAGTTTGTTGTTTTGGATTTTAAAAATTCTCTAATTCTGGTAATTTTCTTTTAATAATAAAAAGTCATAAGAATAAATTGTTTGAATTTTTTAGTACTATAAATAACAGCACATATAATTTTAAAATCT
>NC_046658.1:179708771-179721351 GCF_010883055.1 Belonocnema kinseyi
GTTGTTACGATAATTTCGTAGGGCTTTCAAAAATCAACGTTTTTCTTCTTTTGACTTTTTTCATGACATGCGTTGTTTGGCTTAAAATGTTCATTTTAGTTTTTTTTTCATTTTGAAAATGCTCTAACTCTGATAATTTACATTTTACAGAAAAAAGTAATGAGGATAAATTGTTTAAGTTTCTGAGTACAATAAATAAACGTTCATAGAATTTTGAAATCATTAAAAAAATTTGGTTTCAAAAAGTTAAGGTACGATCAAATTTTGAATTTTCAACTTTTCGACCAAATCAAAAAACTTGTTATGACCACCTTTTAGGGCTTTTAAAAATCAACGTTTTTCTTCTCATGACTTTTTTTCATAGCATGCGTTGTTTGGCTTCAAATGTTAATTTTAGTTTGTTTTTTTGGATTTTCAAAATGCTCTAACTCTGATAATTTTCTTTTTATAGAAGAAAGTCATTAGGTTAAATTGTTTCCGTTTCTGAGTACTATGAATAACCGTTAATAGAATTTAAAAACCTTGAAAAAATGTGGTTTCAAAAAGTTGAAGTACGATCAAATTTTGAATTTTCAACTTTTCGACCAAATCAAAAAATTTGTTATGACCACCTTTTAGGGCTTTTAAAAATCAACGTTTTTCTTCTCTTGACTTTTTTTCATAGCATGCGTTGTTTGGCTTCAAATGATCATTTTAGTTTGTTTTTTTGGATTTTGAAAATGCTCTAACTCTAATGATTTTCTTTTTATAGAAAAAATTATTAGGATAAATTGTTTGGGATTCTGAGTACTATGAATAACCGTTCATAGAATTTTGAAATCTTGAAAAAATGTGGTCTTAAAAATTTTGAAAACGTGCTCACTTTTTGCATTTTAATCCAAAATAGCTGGTTCACGAGCTTGTTCTTTCTCTTTAGGCCTTAAAAAAGTGTGTCAAAGCAGAATCCAATCTCATTAATTTTTTGAAAGTTATCGTGTCTACAGTATACAGACTACAGACAGACAGACAGCTAGACAAACACCTTCGTAAACATCGTTTCTTCTGAGTCAGTGGGTCTCAAAACGTGCAGATTTTATGAAAACCGACAAAGTGAAATTTTACATAAAACCAATACCTTCTCATTAGATGAGAATCTAAAAAAATTAATTTTTACTAAAAAAAAATAAATTCTCAACAAAATACATAATATATAATACATAAATATTCAACAAAAAACTTATCTTCTAAGCAAGCAATCAAATATTCCACCAAGTACTTAAACTTTCAACCAATTAGCTAAATTTTAAGTTAAGAAAATTATTTTCAAAGAAAAAAAGAGAATTTTCACCAAATCATTTCAATTTTCTATAAAAAAAAAATGAATTTGGAAATGTGATTATAAAATAAATATAAATATTATATGTGAAAAATTATTTTTGTGAAAGTAGTTTAACTTTTTAATTGAACCAAAGAAAGATGAATTACTTACAGATTTAATTTCTGGATGAATTTTTAACCAAATAGTTGAATTTTCAATCGACGGATTTATCGGCGGAAAACTAAGCGGCAGCGTTAGTTGATAAAAGGAAGCGTGAAGGATCCGGGAAAATGGAGTGGGTAACAGTCTTGCGCTGAATAAAAAAAAAGACAAAGCTGATAACCAAGACCCTGCTCGGTCGTACGTGTGGTCGTGCGGTCTTGTAGTCGTGCGGTCGTGTGGTCGTGCGTTCGGTCTTTTTTTTAATTCATTTTTTTTTTCAATTTAAAAGTGACCTAATAGAAATAATGGCAGTTTTGCACATTTATGTAATACTATATTACACATTATATGATATACTGTACTCTGGATTAAAAATTAAAATGTACTTACTTGTCAATACAAAAATAAATCATCATTAGGCACTATTGTAAAAGACTTCAAACTGCAGAAAAGCATTAAAATTCCATAGAATTCCATATAGAGACATCGCAAAGGTCTGATTTATGACCATAATTACCTGGATTACATTAAACCTAATACCATACTAATACAGAACCTCGTAAAACACCATCACAATTCAGATTGAAAGCAGGTAATTAAGAAGCGAAGCTAAAAACACAAATGGGCAATTTCAATTTAAATAAATTCACTTTTTGAATGTTCAACTAATAACACTATATTATAAACAATAAAATTAACAAGAAAGCGGAAAGTTTTGTTTTAAGATGTACAAAAAGATCATTTACCAATTACGTCAAGTTTTGAGTTAACGAGAGAAAATGAGAAAATGCTTCAACGAGAAAAAGCACATCAAAATGAAAGGAAGGTAACTTTCAAAAAAAAAAATTGAATAGTTAAATTTTGATTTAAAAGAATTAATATTTTCAACTCAAACAAAAGTATTAAACACATTAGATAAGTTTTCCAGCAAAAAACTAAACTTTCAATTAAAATGGTGAATCTTCAATACAAAATTACTTTTAACCAAATAGATTTGTTTTCAAGAAAATTAATTTTCAATAAAAAAAATTAATTTGCTAGTAAAATGATGAATCTTCAAACAAATAGATTAATTCTCTACCAAGAAAGTCGAATTTTAACTAAAAATATTGTAAATAATATAGTTTGAACGAAAGGTGTAATAGTGACTTTCTTTAGTAAAAAAATGAATTTTCGACCGATAATGAAGAATTTTCAACGCAATAGTTCAATATTTAACTAAAAAATATAAATTAAAAAAAAAATTCTACTAATCTTCAAGAACAAAAGATGAATTTTCAAGCCAATAGGTGATTTACTAATTAAAAAGATGAATTTGAAGGGAAAATATGATTTTTTACAAAAATTGGTGGAAATTCTAGCCAATAAGATAAACTTTTTACCAAAAAAAGATCAATTTTTAACAAAATGTATACATTTTTAACCAGAAAAATAAATTCTCTACCAAAAAAAAAAAAAACAAACAAAAAAAACATTTTTTCAATGAAATAAAAAGAATCATTTTCAACAAAGAATATTAATTTTTTTTTAAATCATTTTTGACAAAATACATTAATTTTTAATCAAATACGTAACTTTTTATAGAAAGAACATCACTTTTAAACCGAAAACCGAATAGGCTAAGAAGATTAATTTTCTACGAAAAAAGATGAATTTTCAAATAAAAAAATTAATTTTCAGCAAAGAACCTTAATTTTCTACAAAATAGATGAATTTTTAACAAAATAGTTCGAATTCCAACTAAAAAAGGATTCATTGTCAATCAAAAATGAAATATGTTAATTTTGTATGGAAATTATTTTCAGCCATCAAACAAAGAATTTTCACCAAAATAATTCAGTTTTTAACAAACAGAAAATAATTTTTATCCAGAAATTATTATTCTAGGAAATAGTTGAATTTTCAACCAAATAAATAAATTTTTAATCCGGAATATTAATGTTTCACCAAAAAGACGCATTTTTCAATAAATATGTATATGAATTTCAAATAAATAATTGATTTTTCAAAATTTTAGTTTTTAATTAAACATGAATTAGTAAAAAATTTATTTTAAAAAATGTTTTCAAACAAACAAGACTAATTTTGAACAAAGTAAACCACTTCTCAACCAACGAAATACATTTCCCAATAAAATTTGTCACTAAACTTTAGTAAAAATTTATAGTAAAAAATCCAACTAAACATAAAATATTTACATTCAAAAAAAGTGTTCTCAACAGAATTGTTCAATTTTTAGCAACAAAATTTTAACCACATTTTTTAATGATCAGCTGAATAGGATACACTTTTACCATTAATGAAATAATCACATGTTCAGTTAAAGGCATCAATTTTGGAACAAAATTAAAGGCCTTTTAAATTTTCAGTTGAATTTTTATCCAAAAAAATATGTAGATTAATATTCTACGAAAAGAGACGAATTTAAAAAAAATACATTCACTTGAATTTTCAATGAAATAGTGGAATTTTCATCCAAAAAATAACGATTTCAGACCAAAAATGGAAAGGTTAAATTATTAGTTTGAAAAATTAATTTTTGTCCCAAAAAGAACGAATTTTCAACCCAGAAGATGAATGTTACCAAAATCAAAATTTAAAAAAAAAAACATGAAATTTAACCAAAAAGGATTAATGTTAAACCAGAAATTAAACAGTTTAATTTTGTCAGTCATGAAAACAAAAAATGGAGTAGGAATAGTTCTTAATAGCTACCTATTTTTTTATTGTTGAATGCTCCACTCATGTATAGTGGCGCTCTCGGTTCGAATCTGGGCTGAGGCAGATTTTTTCTTGTCCTTCAAAAACTATTTTTCCGGAGTAATCGTTTAAAATTTATAAACTTAGAGAACTTCAATATTTATTTAAATATTATTATTTAGTCTACGTTTTTCAACTCAAATGTCAACTAAATAGAATCCAATACCAAAATGCAACTATTTTTTTTTTTAATATTAATTCTTTTTTGCTCAAAATTTAGTATTACATTTTTGGTTGAGAATTCACATTTTTTGTAGAAAATTCGTTTATTTGGTTACAAATTGGAACATTTTGGGTGAAATTTTTTTTTTACTTGATTACCAGAAAAAAATTTCTTTGTTAAAAATTATATTCTTCTGTGAAAAATTAAACTCTTTAGTTTGTACATTCATCTCGTTTAGCAGAAATGTGATTTTCTTCGTGAAGTATAGATTAATTTTGTTGAAAATTAGTTTTGATTCATTGAAAATAACTTTTTTAACTTTAAATATTACCTATTCTATTTATAGTTGAAACTTGGTATTTTAATTGGAAATTAATCTTTTATAGCTTAAAATTCAATTACTTTTTCGTAACAAATTAATCTTTTTGATTGAAAATTAAATTTTTTTGTTTTATTATTCAAATACTTGACAGAAAGCTGAAATAATATTTCCTTCAAAATTCATTCTTTTTCGGTTTAGAAATAATTTTTTGAATGAAAAATTCAAGTACCCGATTTTTAATTAAAAATTAAACTTTTTTTAGTATAAAATAAAATTTTCTGGTTGAACATTAATGTTTTTTGTTCAAAAGTCGTATTTTTATCATTTTTTCTTGATAATAAATCTTTTTTAGTCGAAAAGTTAATTAAACTGAAACTATAGTTATTGTAAAAGTTTATAATTCAACTATGGGGTGGGAAATTTAAAAATCGAACTATTTGGTTGAAAATCTATCTTTTTTAGTTGGAAATTCAATTATTCGATTAAATATTATTGTATTCTGTTAAAAATTTTTCATTTTTTCTTTGAAAATTAATTTTTTGGTCTGAAAAGTTGAACTATACCATTTCCACTTAAAAATAAATCTTTTCTATGTAGTTTAAGATGCATACATTTTGTTGAAAATTCCTCTTTTCGATAAAAAAAAGTCTTCTGCTCAGTTAAAAGTAATTTTGTGGTTAAAAATTTAACAATATATAATTAAGCATTCATTCTTTTGGTTAAAGATTCATAATTTTAGTTAAAAATTGATTTTATTGGTTGAAAATAATTTATTTGGTTGTAAAGTCCACATAATAAAATTAATTTTTAACTACAATATTATAAGTCATCAACCAAAAGAATGAATTCTTAGTTTTTTCTTAGTTCTTAATTCTTAGTTAAATTTTTATTTTAAACAAATATATTATTTTCACTTAGCAGAATTTTCTTCACCAAAAATACGATTTTTTTTAAAAGACATGAATTTTTAACTGAAAAAGATCAAGTTTCTACCCAATTTCATATTTTTTAATTAAAAATTCATGTCTTTTTTTTTTAAATCATATTTTTGGTGAAGAAAATTCTGCTTAAGTAAAAATAATATATTTGTTTAAAATAAAAATTTAACTATAATTAAGAATTCATTATTTTGGTTGATGAATTATAATATTATAGTTAAAAATTTATTTTATTGGTTAAAAATTCGTCTTTTTTATTACAAATTAATTTTTCTAACTAATAATTCATTTATGCTGTTTTTGGCTCAAAATAAAAGTGTGTTTATTTTTTTGAAAATTCTTCTCTTTTGGTAGAAAATTAATCTTTTGAGTTAAAAATTAACGTTTTTGTTTGAAAGCTCAATTGGCTAAAAAATTGTGCAGATTAAAATTTAAATTGAAAATTCATTTCTTTGGTTGAAACTTTAACTATTTATTTGATAATTTAACAATGCGTTGGGAATTTTGTTGTTGAAAATATAACTATTTTGTTAAAAATTTAAATAATTTATGCTCTGTTGAATATTTTCTAGGTTTAGATAAAAATTCAAAATACTCAGCAACGTTAAAAAACCGTCCATTTTGTTACAAATTTATTTATTTTGTTTAAAATGCATATGATAAACCCGTAGTTGTTTTGCAGAAAATTTTTAAACTGAAATTCAATCCCTATTACGAATTACATCCTTGTAATAAATAATAAAAGTTTATGGAAGTTTAACAAGTCCGAAGAGTAATTTCAGAAAAATATCATTTACATTTTTTACCCGTCCATACCATAGTATGACGCAACTACAGTAAATTGAAAACGATTGCAGATACTTGAAGTAGTAAAACTGACAAGTTATGAAATTCCTACTTGTGATCCCTTTGTAAGTAAAAATTAACATTTTACTATTATTGTTTTTTTAATGCTAAACAAGCTCACTATATTCTCGGAACGTGAAATAATTTTCAAAAGACACCATCCATAAATTCTTTAAAAACAACGATACAGAAAGGCCAAAGTGTAAATAACATGTGTCATGTATCCCATATCGAAATTACATAATACAAATTCCCGTTTTCCAACTTTAAGATAATGAAGGATGATTAGGATTTTCTAAAGAATCACGTTTCAGAGAATTTATCATGGATCATGGTGTTGGTTCGATGGGAGAAATGAGCCATCTTTTACCATGGGGTCAAGGAGAGCATAAGGTCCATTGCACTTTATACTCCATAGAAACTCTAAAGACGTGGTGTACATCAGAAATTTAAAGAACAAATGCGAGTACGCAATATGAATACCTGGCTGACACATTTCGTTTTACATTTTCTTCATCTATAATAGATACATATATTTATATGCACATGTATGCATATACATATTTTTGTGCATATAAATACATACATTCATGCATATGCGTATATATATGCATACATGCGTATACATATGCATATATGGATGCATATATACTTATATATATGCATATATGTGTGCATAAACATATATGTTTACATGTATGTAAATATGTGGTACATTTGTGGTAGAGAGAGCATCCTCTCTTTCGTATGCCCCATTTCCCACAAGCAATTTGCGTAATCGTAGCAACTACTTACAGTCTTGTTAGCAACGAGTGCTACACTTGAGTAAACGCAAGTCGCCTTACGAGTGCGACTCTTCTTTCATTAATCCCACTTCTTTCATTTCACCTCTTCCGAATCCCAGATTACCACTTTTTTTCCTTTAAGAATAAAAAAAAGGCTTAAAATGCACTGTTAAAAAAATTCGATGGAAATTTAATATACATGTGAGTAAAGTTATTTGCATATACCTTACATTAATTTCAACACACCATCATGTTGTACAATTAATATACATGTATATTATTGAAAAATAAAGTATAAATCTTAAATTCGTCAACTAAATACTTATTTATAATTAAAGTGCAACATACGCGTAGAATTTTCTCTAAAATTCACTGTTAATGCCAGTATTTTAACGTGAGTAAAGGTGCTTAGCAATCATTTTCTTATTTGCACTTTTCTACTTAAAAACCGGTGATATTAATGTTTATTTAGAGAACTATTTTTTTTTATTATTTATAATTGAAAATTGAAAATTACTGCCAAAATTCTTATTAAATTGCTCAAACTGCAAATACCTGTCTTTTCTAATAAATTCTCAATTTGTGGTATATGAGATTTAATATATAGAGCCTCTTAATAACGATTTTGTATAGTAAGGTTTTAAATTTAATATACAAATGTATATTAAATGTATATTGAAATTGCAAAAATTTTTAACAATATGGATCACATACTATTTCAATCTGATGTGTGAAAAAACATGCTTTCAGCAGCAACGATTGCAGGATTCACAGGACAAGATGCTTTAAAAACAGGGGAACTTGAAGATATTTTTGTTTATTGTTGAGTAACAATAAAATTTTAAACAGACGAATTTTCTGTAAAATAGTTAAATTTACAACAAAAAAGTTTATTTTCAACGAGACTGATACATTTTATAAACGTTAATTTTGAACCAAAAAAACATTCTTCGGTCAAGGAAGAAAAAAAATATAACCAAATTGTGAAATTTTCAGGCCAAAAAGACGAATTTCCTACAAAATACTTGAATTTTCAACAAAAAAAGATGAATTTTGAATAAAAGAGTTGAATTTTGAACCAAGAAAACTTTGACGGTCAGGAAAGAAAATTAAATTTAACTAAGTTTTGAAATTTTCGAGCCAAAAGGACGATTTTTTTTAAGCAGAGGAATTTTCAACAGACGAGTTTTTTTTCAACCCAATAGTTGGATTTCTTACTAAGATAGTTAAACTTCTAATCCAAAAAGACCAATTTTCTATAAAACAGACAATTAAGAAAAAAGACAAATATTCTATAGAACACTTAAATATTTGATTAACGAGGATAATTTTTCAAGAGAAAATAAAATTGAACTAAATTGCGGAATTTTCGAGCCAAAAAGATAATCAAGAAAAAAATCAACTTTATTGTTGAATTTTTTACCCCAGAAGATAAATTGTTAATAGAAGATCTTAATTTTCAAATAAAAGATGTATTTTCGACTAAAATGATCAATCATCAACCAAAAAAATGCATTTTTTACAAAGTATCTGTCCAGCTTTTAATGATTTACTCAGCTTAATCTTAAAAAGACAAATTTTTAAAAAAAGGAAAGACTTTTGAACTTCATAATAAATCTTTAACCAAACAAATAAATTAAGAAAAAGTAATTTACCTTTGAATCATTTAGTTGAATTTTCAATAAAAATATGAAATCTCTACCAAAAGGGATGAATTTGATTTTAAAAAACGAAGTTACAGCTAAAAGAGTTGCATTTTCCACCAAGAAAGAGTTTTCAAACAAGAAAAAATAAATAAATCCAACAAATTGTTGAAAACAAATACATTTTTAACCAACCAGATTTATGTTCAAATGTTTTCTCGATTCAGATAAGAATGTAAAAATCAACAAAGCTTTGGAACCTTTAAACCAAAAAGTCGAATTTTGTAAAAAAAACAGTTGAATTTTCAACAAAGGGATTAATTTTCAATCAAATAGATGCATTTGTTGTCAAAATAGTTGAGTTTTCAATCAAAGAAGACAAAAATTTTCAACTAAGAATCCACCGACAAAATTTGGTCGTTAGATTCTTGCTTTTATTTTCAGAAATTCTATACATTACCTTCATTGTAGGACGTTAAATAGGATTTTAAATTTGGTTTTAATCTAATTTAAATTTCTTAAATTATTTTTGTATTTTCAACCCCAAAAGATTCTTAATTTCAAAAAGCTTTGTGAGTCAAACAACAAAAATTTAACCAAACTGGGGAATTTTCGAACCAAACAGGTGAATTTTCTCAGAAACAATAAAATTTTCAATAAAAAAGTTTATTTTCACCAATTATTCTATGTTTTTTTACAAAAATAGTTAAATTTTCGAACAACAAAAAAAATAAATTTCAAGAAAACAGTTGAATTTTTAACATAAAAGTTCATTTTGAAATAAATCGTTAAATATACGACCAAACTCGTTGAATTTAAAACCTGAAAAAAAATTATGAAACCTAAAAGACAAACTTTCAAAATTAAACGAAAAGTTTTTCACAAAGCAGTTAAATTTTCAACCCTAAAGGATGAATTTTCAATAAAACAGTTGAATTTTTAAGCAAAAATATGAATTTTCAACTAAAATTATGAATGTTCAAAAACAAAATATGAATATTTTACAAAATATTTTAACTTTTAACCATGCAGATGAATTTAAAAAAAAAAAACTAATTTTTAACTACATTTTTCATTCACTGGTGACAGTAGATTTTTTATTTGTTTGTTTATTGAATTGTTATGTTAATTTTAATAGCAGTCGTTCAATCAAAGGGAATCTACAAAGTTCTTATATAAAAAAATTTTAATGACATATAATTTCTGTTTCAATCTTGTAAAACAAAATTGAAAAAAAAATTGGAAAAACGGCACAAGATACGAAAAAAGTGAATAGATAAAACTTCCTTACCAAAGAAAGATCGGCAAGTTTATTCCCAATTATTTTTTGATAAGATGTTTAGTTTTTGTTTCATTCGTGAAAAATTTCATTAAAATCAAGCGAATTAAATTTTTGAAAAAAAAACGCATAAGGTGCAATAATATGATTAATAACAATTTTTTGCCTAAATTGGATCTAAGATTTTGCTTTTGATATTTTCCTCCACTATACACTTAATGAAAATTTATTCGTTAAAGCTAAAGGAGCTTTAACAAAAGAGAATTCACAATCAGTAAATTTCAGTTGTAGTTGGTTTAACTTTTAATTTCAAAGGTCCTATACAAAAATGTTTAGCAAGTTCAGGGACCGTGTAATTATGCACCGATTTTATATTTTTTCCTTTAAAAATTTTAAGAATAAATTTTATACGAATTGGTGCAAGTAGATTTTTTATTTCTTCATTTATTTCATTTTTATGTTAATTCAAACAGCGATAAAATATCGATTTCTCTAAATTTTATTCTTTACCTCCTAGATTTATAGACAGAAAGAAATCGTTTCTTTTTGTATTATTTTTTAAACGATATTGACAATGTATTATCTAAATGAAATTTTGTTATGCCTCACTATATAATTATTTTATAAACAAATTAGGTAAAAAAATGCACGTTCTAGGCTTTTCTAGGCAGAACAAATTGTTTTGTTATCTAATCATAAATACGTTGTTAACTGATATTTTTGTCCACAAATGCCTAACATTCACTAATATAATTTGTTTATAAAATTAACAAATGGCGAAAAAGGTCAAGATGTTTTCTTAAAACATAATTTTCATTATGATTTAAAAAATAATACAAGAAAAAACTATTTCTTTTCCCTTGAAACGCCTAAAATGTGCATTTGTTCATAAAATAAAAAAATATTAACGCACAGGGAATTTTTCAGGTAACATTAGCATAAAAATTCAATAAACAAAAAAATTAAAAATTACTTTCACCAATTTTTGTAAAAATTATAGTCCCGTATTTTTGTATATGACTTTTATAGTCAAAAGTCAAACCATCAGCAACGAAGATTTAGTTTTTGTGAATTCTCTTTTGTTAAAGTTCCTTCAGAATTATAGAACACATTCTCATCATTCTCATCCAAAAAATTTAGTTTTTTTTTTTCAATATTTTTTTTACGATTAAAACAAAAACTAAGTATCCTATGAAAAAATTATTTATAAAAAAGTAGATCTATTTTGGTGAAAGAAATTTAGACTATTCATTGTTTTCAAATCTCGTGTTGGTTTGCCAAAAACAACGTTTTTCCATTCATTCTTTTTATGTTCCTTTTTACACTTGAAACAAAAACTAAAAGTTCTATAAAGAATCAATAATAACAAAATTGTAGATCTTTTTTGGATAAAAAATTTTTGTTCATTCATTTTTTTTTCTACTCTTACACTATGACTTTAGCGTAAAATGGAATTTTTACTTTTAAATAGCATTTTGCATAATTAAAATTAAAAATTGCTTCTAATTGTTTCACATTATTCTATTCAAAGTAACTTTTTGAAATTTACTAATTCTTTTTTGAAATCTTCACACCAAATGTCAAATTATCATAGATAATCGAAAGTTATTTCATTGAAGCTGGACATCTGGAATTATTTGTAAAAATTACTAAAACACAATTGCGACTTTCAACAAATTATCTTGATTTTCACATGGTCTTCAAATGTAAGAGAAATTCTCAGAAATCTCCTTTTTAGCAAATTGTAGAAAGCGATCAATAGTTGGTATTGGCTCTATGACATTTCATAAATGAGACAAATGAGTGAAGGACAATATCTCCTAAATCAGACTATTTTCAACTTATAATAAAAATTAGTTAAAAATTAAAAACCTTTTTGCTTGTGCCTGAGTGAATGGCTGTATTACAATACATCCAGTCTCAAAATATTGCCTTTCTCCATATTGCTTTCTTTCTTCAGGTCATAAAATTAACACCTAAGTGCGATAAGTCATGAATGTCTGTCCTCCAACAATATGTCCATAAGTGGCGAATCGAAATTTTATAGTCATCTTTGAACAACGAACCGCAAATAGCAGTAAAATTAAAATAAAAGTCACTAAATGATATTGGGAAACAGGCTCGGAAATAAGCATGTCAATACCAATTGCATCAAGAATAATACTTTAAACTCGTCTTCAATACCAAGGTCGAAAAAAGGCAAACAAAACGTATTTTTCCGTTAATTTATATTTCTGTCAATATTTTGATAATCAATCATTTTTCAATCACTTTAGATAAGGACACTCACCTTATAAACATCTGATAATTAATTATACATTTTATCAATGACCTAACATATGACAATCTTACTTATATATGGATTTCGTCAAATCTCACTGTTTG
>NC_046658.1:179721361-179724538 GCF_010883055.1 Belonocnema kinseyi
AGATTTTTAATTAAAAAAATAAATCCAATGATATTACGACCATGAGGAAAGTCCAACAGAAATTTGATCGCAAGTAAAGTGTTCCATTTTCAACAAATTAGATGAATTTTGAAACAAATATTTCAGTTTTTATTCTAAGATTAATTTTCTAATAAAAAAATTCATTTTCACTGAAAATAGAATCGTGTTATATTCAGTAAAAAATGTTCAACAAAGTAGTTAAATTTTAAACCAGCGATTTATTTTTAAATAAAATCATCAATCTTTAATAAAAAAAATTCATTTTCAACCGTGCAGCTGCATTTTCAATAAAAAATAATTAATTTTCTTCAAAAAATGACGAATTTCCAACAAAGCAATTATACTTCCAACAGAATAATTAAATTTTTAACTAAAAATGGAATAGTCATATTTTCAGTTTAAAAAAAAATGTTAGTCAAAAAATTTTTTTCAGGACCTTAATTAAAGTTGTAATGCAAAATTATCAAATAAAAACATCAATTTTCAACCAAGACGATTAATTTTTAACCTAAAAGAGAAGAGTTACATTTCAGTTAATAAATTAATTTAAAAACTGGAATTTTCATTTATGTAAATAGTTAAAATATTTTAACAAAGCAGTTGAAGTTTCACTAACAACCACAAAAAAATCAACAAAATATTTTAATTTTCATCCACAGAAATAAATGTTCTACTAATATTATCAATGTTCAACCAAAAAAATAAATGTTAAACCAAAAAGATCGAATTTCAACAAAACAAAAAATTAATTTTTCACCAATAAGATAAATTTTCAACCAACAATGGAATAGAAAAATTTCAGTTTATAAATTCAGTTAAAAAGAGAAGTTTTTAACAAAATAGTTCAATTCTACAACAAAGCGTAAAAATTTTAAACAGAAAAATTATACTTCCTACAAAAAAAAACTTCAGCAATGTACGTGGATTTTCATCTACGATGACAATTCTTCGACCAAAAAAGTTAATTTTTTAAGAAAACCGTTGGATTTTCAAGTAAAAAGGTGAATTTCAAACCAAAAATATTAATTTTTTACCAAATGCATGATTTTTCAACAAAAAAGTTAAATTTTTAATCAAACAAATGAGTTTTTCAGTAAAATTATGAATTTGGAACCAAGAAAATGATTTTTTAATGAAACAGTTTAATTTTCAACTAATGAAATGAATTTTTACCTAAAATGAAGAATCTTTAATGAAGAAAATTAATTTTAAACAACTTACTTGAATTTCTAACCAAATGACAAATTGTTAACCATGAATCAATTTTCAGTAAAAATATGAATCTTTAACAAAAAAGAAGTATTTTCAACAAAAAAGTTAAATTTTAACTAAAATGATAAATCTATAGTTAAGAAAATGATTTTTGAACCAAGTAGTTACATTTTCTACCAAAAAGATGAATTTTCAACAGAAAAGATGAGTTTTCAACCAAATGGTATAATTTTCACATAAAAGAAATCAATTTTTAATTTTAAAAAATAGTTTTGAAATAATTTGTTAAATTGTCAGCGAAAAAGGTTAATCTTCTACCAAAAAGACGAATTTTTAACCAAATGTTTGAATTTTCACAAAAAAGAACAATTCTCCATTAAAAAAATAATTTTCTAACGAAAAAAAAGGATTTTTAACAGAATAGTTGAATTTTCAATTTGAAAAATTAATTTTCAACAAGAAAAGCATTTT
Organism: Belonocnema kinseyi; assembly: GCF_010883055.1. NCBI lineage: Eukaryota > Metazoa > Arthropoda > Insecta > Hymenoptera > Cynipidae > Belonocnema > Belonocnema kinseyi. Next base: position 179,723,066 of record NC_046658.1, read on the forward strand.
TAACAAAATAGTTCAATTTTCAACTTAAGATATGAATTTTCAACTAATATTCCGAATCTTCAGCCAAGAAAATGAACTTTAAACCAAGTAATTGAATTTTTAATAAAAAAGATTAATTTTATACGAAAAAGGTGGATTTTTTACAAAATGGTAGAATTTTGAAAAACAAGATTGATTTTTAGTTTAAAAAGTATTTCTCCACAAAAAAAATATTTTTGATAAAATAATTAAATTCTCAACTAGAAAAATGAATTTTCAAATAAAATGACGTAACTTTAACCAAGAAAATGAACTTTGAACCAAGTAATTGATTTTTCAACCAAACAAATTAATTTCAAAACAAATATATTAATTTTGTCAACCGAAAAGTATAATTTTTAAAGAAAAAGATCAATTTTCAGTTTTAAAAACTTATTCTTTAACAATAAAAAGCTATTTTTGATCATATAATTAAATTCTCTACTAGAGAAATAGATTTTTAACCAAAATGACGAATCTTAAATCAAGAAAATCAACTTTGAACCAAGCAATTGAATTTTTAATAAAAAAGATTAATTTTGTACCAAAAAAGGTGGATTTTTGACAAAATGGTAGAATTTTTAAGAAAAAGATTGATTTTAAGTTTAAAAAAATTATTCTTGAACAAAAAAGATGTATTTTTGATCAAATAACAAAATTTTCAACTAGAGAAATGAATTTTCAACTAAAATGACGAATAAAAAAAGGAGATTAATTTTTTATCAAAAAACAGTAATTTTCAACAAACTAGTTTATTTTTCAACAAAACAGTTGAATTTTCAACTAAGAAGATTAATTTTTTCCCAAAAAGACGAATTTTCAAAAAATACGTTAACTTAAACAAACGGTAGAATTTGCACCTGAAAAAGATCAACTTGCAGTTAAAAAAATAAACACTCATCAAAAAAAGCAAGTTTGAAAAAATTGTTAAATAATGACGAACCTTAAACCAAGTAGTTGAATTTGCTACTAAGGGAATTGATAAAACCATAGTAGGAATGGGAATTAATAAAATTATTTTATAAAATATATCGCATGAAATAATAATTTATTAATTTATTAATTTATTGAATTAAATTGCTATTATTATTTATGAATTTTTTACTAAAATGCTTCATTCGAATCCGAAAATACAAAATACAATAATCAATCCATCAAGCTCTCGAAAGACGAAAGATCTCAACAGCAAGATAAGGTTTAAATTCTCTCAGAACTGTTTACGCGCTTCGATGAAATTCCTGGAGCGAAACATTCAAGGATTTAAAAAAATAATCGAGGAATTTCGTATGGAAATAAAAATGCTCCTTGACTTTGAAGACTCTGTCGATGGTCGCGATCGCGAGACGATACATCTTGACTTCTTAACCCACACAGCATTAATGACACCAGCCAAGCAACACTAGAGAGGAGGATGAAAGATCAGAAGAAGAAGCAGACCGGCGAAAGTTAGGCCTC
>NC_046658.1:179724548-179728207 GCF_010883055.1 Belonocnema kinseyi
ATTCCACACTTTAGTCCCCTCGATGTGCAACAGCTTTTGATATCCGAGGAAGCTGGGAATTGGTGAAACGTGACTCTTACTGCATGATAATTTGTGACAGGATTTATTATTAAGATTTGAACTTTTTAAAAATTATTTCAAACGAATTAACGATTTGAATTTCTTTCGATTTTTTGTTATTCAAAAAAATTTGGTGTAGAATCAAGATTGGAATTACTTAATAATTTTTCATTGAAAAAAATTAATTTTTAAAATAAAATGGAATTTTAAAAATTGTTTAATATCTAATAAAATAGTTGAGTTTTTAAACAAAAAGATGAAGTCTCAACGAAGAAGAATTATTTCATACCAAATAAGTAGAAATTGAAAAAAAGGAATTGAATATTCAACAACAACAAAATGAATTTTAAATAAAAAAGAATCATTTTTTTCCAAAAAATTAGTGAGAACGTGAAAAAATGGGTGAAACTTGACTCTTACTTCATTATAATTTTTAGAAGGGTTTATAATTTATAATTCAATTTTTTCATTAATTATTTAAAAGGTATTAAGGATTTAATTTTGAAAATTTGTTGGAAAAAATTTAGTGTAGAATCAAGGTTGGAATTACTTAATATTTTTTCATTGAAAGAAATTAATTTTCAAAAGAAAACGGTTGACTTTTTAAATGAAAAGGTAAAGTGTCAACTAAGAAGATTAATTTCCTACCAAAAAAATTATAAATTTCAACAAAATACTTTAAGTTTCATGCAAAACGTCGAATTTTCACCTAAAAAATTATTTTAAAAAATTAATCTTCTACCAAGAATAAAAACATTTGCGGCCAAACAGATACATTTTAAACTAAAATGACGAACCTTCAAACAAGAAAATTAATCCTCAACCAAAAAAGTTTATTTTCTACCCAAAAACATGAATTTTCAACAAAATGCACCAATGAACCTCAAAAAGTTCAATTTTCATAGAAAATGGAACAGTAAAATTTGAACCGAAAAAAAAATTCTACAAAAAAGTAGAATTTTTAACAGAATACATATATTTTTTACCAAATTTTTTTTTCAACTAAAAAACATAAATATCTAACCATGAACATTCATTTTATATCATAACATAAGAATTTTCAAGTAAATATGTAAAAAATTTTATCTAAAAAGGATTAAATTTTCATTCAGACTGTGCAAACAAAACAAAAAAAGAATCTTTGACAAAACAGTTAAATTTTCAACTAAAAATAGAATTGTTGAAATTCTTCCATTTTTGGAAAAATAGTTAACTTTTCAACCGAATAATTTAATTTTAACGAAGAAGATGAAGTTTCAAATAAGAAGATTAACTTCCTACCGAAAACGTAGAAATTTCAAAAAAATACATAAATTTTCAACCATATGGTAGAATTTTCACCTCAAAAATTATATTTGCAAAAAAAAAATTTTGAATCAAGAAAAATTATTTTCTACCCAAAAAGACGAATTTTTAACAAAATGCACAAACTAACCCGAATAAGAACTACTGAACTTTTAACCAAATACTTAAATTTTCAACCAAAAAAAAAATGAATTTTCAACCAAGAAAATTTATTATAAACCAAGTAGTTGAATTTAAAAAAATTGTGGTACAAACAGTCGAATTTTCCAAAGACAAAAAATTAATTTTAAACCAAAAAGATAACTTTTCAAACGAAGTATATTAATTTTCCACCAAAAAAATCAACAATATGTATATATTTTCACCTAAAGAGATTAATTTTCACAGAAAATGGAACAGATTAATTTTCAATAAAAAATTCAATGAAAAATTAAAGTTTTTAGTTTAAAAAATTTATTTAAAAATAAAAAAAAAATTTTTAATAAAATAATTTTTTCTAACCAAGAAGAAGAATTTTCTATCAGAAAGACGTATTTTAAACAAAATACTTTTAAACAACAAAAATTCATTTTTAGCCGAAACGACTAATTTTCTACTAAGAAAATAAATTTTGAACTGAGCAGTTAAATTTTTTAACCGAAAATATCAATTCTCAATTGAGAAGATTAATTTTCTACCAACATAATAAAATTTTAAACGAAATACTTAACTTTTAAACGAAAAAGCTGAATTATCAGCAAAATAAATTAACTTTTAACCGAATTGTTACATTTTCAACCGTAGATAAATTTTTAACTGAAATGATGAATCTTAATTTTAAGTCCGAAAAAATTCATAAAAGAAAAGAATTTTCATCAAAATAGTTTAAATATCAACCAAAAAATTGAATTTTTACATAAAATTATGAGTTTTGAAAAACATATGTATATTGTGATGCAAATATTCTCCAACCATCTAAACTGATCTAAACTGTTTTTTTTTTTTTATTAAAAAGGCTTACATATTTTTATTTCATAACATTGTTTACAATAATCGGCCTTTTTTGTGATTTTCTAGGATAAGTTTAAGATTGAGTAATTATAATTTTTAACTCAAACTGAAGAGTTTTTTTGTGGCATTACGAACAAATTCAAAGAAGGAAAAAATATTCCAAATATTTCTGACTATTAGACAAGTCGATTCACAATTATCAATCCTTATTTCGTATACATGGAAAAAATATTTTTAACAATTTTTTTGGATAAAATTTATAAAAGTGAATAACATCAGACAGAATAAGAATAAAAACAAACTTTTTCCCTGAAAGAGATTTCAAGTAATAAAGAAAAATTCAATTTTGTTTACTTAGTTTGTTAACAAAAGCATAAAAAAAATATTCTTTGCTACTTTGGGTACAAATTAACTTATTATCATTTTTATTAATTTTTTCAAATGTTATATTCCGAGAAAGATGTTGATGTTATTTTTTTCCATTTAAGTTTATTTACTTCCATAAACTTTAGCCAAAAAATTTAAAACCAAATTTTTTTCGTTAGCCACAAAGTTTAAACAAAAATTAAAAATTTGGAAATTTCCGTTTGACTTGCCCAATGTTGCGAAATTTATTATTTTGAAAAAAATGTATTCGTAATGCCACGAAGAATTACGAATTGTTTCGTGTTCTTAATGATCGACTATGGATGATCAGAATCGTGTTTTCAGACAAGATAATTTTCTTATCTCTTTGAAAGGACATTGTCTATGGTTATATCATTTATCGATAATAATGTTCTTTTGCGTTCTAACAAATTAAATGATTGGACATCAATTTGTTTTCTTGTGTGAAGATAGACTTGTAAAACTAAAAAATAAAATAAAAATAAGAAGAGATAAATCGAAAGATAAAGTCAAGTGAAGTAGATTCTCGAGGAAGCTATACTACTAATACTTTCAGGCCCGCCGGCTGACACGGTAAACGTCGGTAAAGCACCCTACTCATAGACACGCTTCAAAGTTTATCATAAATTTTGATACCTGAAAATTATTTCACTTTCACAAGTATCCATATATTTATTAAAAAATTATCGGCGGTAAATAATTTTTGCATAAATAGCAGTTATATATTCCATGATAATCCGAGGTGTGAAAATATCATTTCTCAGATAAGAGATTTATGGATAATAGCAAAATGTGTAAATTTGAAAGATTGTATTACTTCACTATCAGGAAATACGAATAAATAATTCAAAAATATATTATAATAAATTTTATAATATTAATTGATCTAAATAATTTTTAAACAAATTAAACTATAT
>NC_046658.1:179728307-179732160 GCF_010883055.1 Belonocnema kinseyi
TATATCCCAGAACATCGGTTGCTGGATTTAATTTTGCAAAGAGGAAAAATAATTTTTTTATTTAAGCACTGTTTTATCCCTTTGAAGCATACATTTTTCTATCAACTCTATTTTAACGAAATTTGATACTCGGGACTTTTTGGGGTCGCTGATTTCGAACACGAAAATTTTTTCAATTTATTTTTTAGATTTTTTCAATAATATATTTTCTGAAAAAAGATCTACTCACTTCGCTCCACTGTGAATTGAACCACAGAGCTCCCGATTTCCGGTCGAATTGTCTCTAATGACCTGAAAACAACCCTTAAAATAAAAAATGTTAATTCTTCATAAAATCGACCTTTTGAGCACTGTATTCTTGTCTTTTTTCAACTTGAAATTATTAATATTGGTCTAGTGGAATATTTATCATCATTGGTTAATTAATTTTTAGTTATTAAACAAATGGAATTTGTTGAAATATTTTTTTCTTACTTTTTTAAACTAAAAATTCTTACTGTGGGTCTAGTGAAATATTTATCAGTTATAATTAATTACTGAATAATAATTAATTTAATAATAAATAATCCATCAGTAATATTTAAGTATAACTTTTATTTTAAAAAAATTAATCAAACAATGTTGATAAATATTCTACTGAAGAAATATCAATAATTTTTAATCCAAACCTTTTTAGAACATGTTCCATTTTTTCAAACAAATGAAAATTAATTAATTAATGTTAATCAATATTCTACTAGACCAATGGTAATAATTTTTAAGAAAAAAACGAATTTTTGAAAAAAATTGTTTAAACAAATTACATTTGTTTAAACAATAACAAATTATTTAACCAATGTTAATAAATATTTCACTAGACTAATAATAATAAAGTTTAGGGGAAAAACGAATTTTCGAAGAAAAAATTATTTAAACAAATGAAATTTGTTTAAATAATTAAAAATTAATTAACCTGTGATAATAAATATTCCACTAGACCAATATTATTAATTCTAAGTAAAAAAAAGACGATAATACAGAGTCTTCAAAAGGTCGATTTCATGAAGAATTGACATTTATGGTTTTATGTGTAGTTTTCAGGTACTCGTAAGGGTGTGTTAGGAGCGCCAAAACTCTACGTCTGATATATTAAATTCTTCGTTCTATAATTCTTTACAGGTCCCCATATTTTCCCGTCACATTTTTTCCAACCCTAAAAAAATTATTTTAAAAACTCAAAAAAGTGATTTTTCCCTGTGCATTTTAAACGATTTATACGACGCTGTTTGTCTGTCTGGCTGTAATCTGTAGTGTGTAGTCTATATTCTGTATTCTGTAGGCACGATAACTTTCGAAAAATTGATCAGATTGGATTATGCTTTGGAAAACTTTTTAAAGGTCTAAAAAGAAAGAACAAGTTCGTAAACCAGCTATTTTGGGCCAAAATTCAAAAAGTGAGCGCATTAAAAAAATTTTTGAAACCAAATTTTTTCAAGTTTTCAAAATTCTGTGTCCGGTTACTCATAGTACTCAGAAACTCTAACAATTTATTCTTATGACTTTTTTCTATAAAAACAATTATCAGAGTTAAAGCATTTTCAAAACCCAAAAAAACAAATTAAAATGAACATTTTATTCCAAACAGCGCACGATATGAAAAAAAGTCAAGAAAAGAAAAACGTTGATTTTTGAAAGCCCTACAAGATTATCATAACAAATTTTTAAATTTAATTAAAAAGTTAAAAATTCCACATTTCATCGCACTAAAAATAATAAAAAATCAAAAAATTCCATTTTTTGGTCAAACTAGGCAAGATACGAAAAAAATGAATCAGCTAAAATTGCGCGCCCTGGAAAGATCTGCAAAATTGTTATAAATCCCTTTTCGAAAGGATGCGTAGTTTTTCTTTTTAGTCGTAAAAAACAAAATTAAATCAAAAAAATTATAAAATCAAGGAAATAAGAATTAGTATGGTGAAATTTGTACGCATATTATGAATTGTAATAATATAAATTTATTGAAATGAGACGTGTTTCAGCGCAGCTAGGAATAAAAATTACCGCAAAATGAGAAATAAATATTAAAATAATCTTGATACATACAATTTGTGCTTTATTTAGCAATATCTGAATAAGCAATCCCAGGTAGAGTTACATAAAAAATGTATTATATTTTATATAAAAGTGTTGTGTAATATCGAAAAGTTGACATTTGGGATAAAATCGAGTGCGAAGCATGAGATACGTGATGAGAATGTGTTTGTTAAAGCAGAAAGGGCTTTAACAAAGGGGAGTTCACAATCACAAGATTACAGTGGTCGGCCCTTTGACCTTTGATTTTAAAAATTCTGTGCACGAATGCGGAACAAGTGCAAAGACGGAGCGCGGAGTGCGAGAGCCATCAGTCGCGCGTTATAGGTGCGCTCAAACTCTCGAGCTAAGCTCTTTTAACAAAAGAAAATTCACAATCACAAAAAAACAGTGGTGGAAATGTTGAGTCTTAATTTTAAAAGGGTTGCGCGAGAATGTGTGAAAATATAAAGACCGAGCGCGTAGCGCGAGATAAATACATAATCGAGCGCGAAGCGCGAGATCCTACTTTTTATTAACTTCATTAGTTGTAATTCGTCCAAAAGCATTCTTTTTAAATAAATGAAAATTGTATATGAATTCTAAATAAAAGCAATTCTAAATTTATTTCAATTTTATACTGATTTCGTTTTAAAACTGAATAATTTTAATTTTAATTGTTCAACCGTTTACAATGTTCTTGCAAAGTGAAGGCTTTAAAAGTTGAATGAATTAACTTCAATAAATTAATAACTTCACTTAGTTGTAAGTTAAGCTTTTAAAATTAAAGTGTAATCATAATGAAAATTTAAAAAATTAGGAATCGATAAGCGAAATGCAATCAGAAAAGTTGAAAGTTGAAGCTTGTATGGATTCAAAATTTGTTTTGTTGCAAAAGTTGTAGTGCCCGAGGAAGGTCTGCAATAATTTTTGTGCATAAAACTTATTTATTTATGGTAAAAAATATTATTATAATAATATATAATAAAAATATAATATAAGTCTCTGCTGCTAGTTAAACTTTGTTCAGAGCCATTTTAAATAATGTTAATATTTTGTATGGTTATAAAAACTAAATTAGAGTATACTTTAAACGCCACAATTGTAATTGTTCTATTTTAAAGTTGTTTCATTTGTTAGTAAAATTGTTCAATTTTGAATTATAAATAACAATTAAACAATTATTAATTTTTTTATCTTTGAAAATAATCTAACTTGATTTAAAACTTAAAAATATTTGTATATGATCTCAAGGGTTTTAAAATGTTTTAAGATAATTAAAACAACTGCTCGAAACTCCTGTGGAAATTTCAAATGATGTTTTGTTTTGAAAAAATTAATTTTTTTCAATTTTTTACTGATTTTTTGTGTTTATAGCGATTAATTGTAAAAATGTATCTAACTGAATTTTATGTGACAGTGAATCCAGGTATTGTGGAACTTTTATTTCAGAAAGGTAAATTTTTAACGAAAAATGGAAGTTGAGCTTTCATTTTTAAAAAAATATATAATTTTAAATGGTGAAAAAATGAATTTTCTACCGAACAGTTGATTTTTGTTTACAAATTATTGAACTTTCAAAACAAAATTACGAATTTTTTATACAAAACCGTTGAATTATCAAATCAAAAATGTGGAATTTTGATTAAAACTGTTGTGGAAAATTAAGTCTAAAAACTCTACATCTATAATAGAAGGTTCAAGACTGCGTCTGTACTAGGTAAGGAAGATCAGGCTAGAAGATTCTCGAAATGTGGAGATACTAGATGCACCGAGGAAGTAGGCCTGGAATATTCGAAGGAGT
>NC_046658.1:179732260-179733586 GCF_010883055.1 Belonocnema kinseyi
GTGTGTGTTCAATTACATAATATTAAAGTAAAAAATCAATTCATGCTACTCAATTAACAAAAATTAAAATTAAATATTTATGTAATTCAGTATTGTATAAAAATTAAACATTCATTCATTCATCAGTTTACAAGATGAAGAGCAATAAACAATTGTTCTCATTAAAACATTTTAATAAATTTTATCTTTTATTTTTCTGAAAATATGAATTATTAATAACCTTTAAAACTATTTCCATACAATAATAAAAATATATGTACACATAATTTTGAAATCAAAATGCACATACTCATTTAACATCACCAAAAAATTGTTAAATTATTTAATTAGAATTCAAATAAATAAAAAATGTGTGTTGTTACCTAACAGAAACAAGTTAAAAAGCTATACTCATCTAATTCAGTATAGTCAAAATAAACTAATGAGCTAATAAATAATTATTCCGGTCACGTTAAATTTATTGATAATCTTTTAAACTAGTTAAAAAACTATATATATTTACATTAAATTTTGAAAATTGAATTCAGATACCCATTTCACAACATCAAAAACACTTTAGAAAATATATAATTATAATGGAGATATTTTAAAAATCAAAGGAAACTTTCATTATGAAAACAATAACCAATATTGAACTACATAACCTTAAATAAATAATCAATTTGTGTTACTCCATTCAAAAACAATTTCAATTTAATCTTTAAGTATTAACTATTATTTTAATTGAAACATTCCAATAATTTTTATTTTATATTTTTTCTGAAAGTTTAAAATATTAATAATCTTCCAAGCTAATTCCATTTCATACCAAAAATCAATACAGAAATTGAATTTTATAATATATAACTGTGGTGGCGCTACGATCAGAGGCTATTTTGTCATTTATCTAGTAGAATATACTACAATAATATCGGTCAAAATATAATAAAGGAGATCATTTGTAACTGGATAAGAAATGTATGAAAATTACTGAAATACATTTTACGTTGTTTATTTAAGAAACTTAATCATAACAACTTACATGACTAAATTAAATAAATGTATAAAAATTAATGAATTTCATTTTAGGTCGTATATTGAGAAAGGCATTCATAAAAACTTTCATTAATAAATTAAATAAATTTATCAATATTACCCGTGCAGAAATTTCCCAACTTATTCCCGAGTTCCGATCTGGTCCCGATCGGATTTTCCACATATGGCCCCAAGGGGGCAGATGATGTAGCTCGCGTCAGAACCACGTCGGGTCGGGTTAGATTAGACAAGATTATGTCAAGTTTTCTGTTATCGTCGTGATATTGGTTTTCTTTCATATAACTTTAAATG
>NC_046658.1:179733686-179756871 GCF_010883055.1 Belonocnema kinseyi
GTTTATTTGCATACTAAAAGTTTATTATTTATTTAATATTCATCTATTACAATTATACCATTTTGTAATGTTTTGTGAAGTTGTGAAATGAGTATCTGAATTAAATTTTCAAAATTATATATACGTAAGTTTTAATTTCTTTCGAAAATTGGCAAAACAGTTATTTATCATTTAAATTTATAGAAATGATATTTCAAGTAAAAATTATTGGTGTGTTTAAATTAAAATAATTGTTTAAGGCTTTTTAAGTTGTGAATTGATTGATTAATTATCGATTGATTAATTTTTGTACAGTATTGAATTGCATGAAGATTGAATTTTAATTCTTGAAAATTAGATAACATAAATGAGGATCTGAATTCACTTCGAAATTATATGTACATATGATTTAATTTTTTCGAAAATTAGGATAACGGTTATTAATATTTCAAATTTTCAGAAATGCAATTTCAAGTTTAAAATGAATGTAAAGTAAATTTTTTTGAGTGTTTCAATAAAAATTATTCTCTAAATTTTTTTACGTCGTGAACTGATTAATTTGTTATTGACTAAATAATTTTTTTACCTTATTAAATAATATAAGTATTACAATTCAATTGTTGTCAAAAATTAAGATAAATTGATTATTTTCTTTGAGTTTATGTAATTTAATACGTATTAGCTATTGTTTGTATAATAATACTCTTGATAAGAAATTCATCCATTACAATTAATAACATTATTTCAAATATTTGTGATACTATGAAATGTGTATCTGAATTCAATTTTCAAACTTATATGTACAGACATATGTTTTATGTTTTAATTTCTTCAAAAATTAGTAAAAAATTCCATAAACGAAATTTAAAGTTTAAAATAAATACAAAGTAAAAAATATTTCAGTTTTTAATGAAAATATTTGTTCAAAGCTTTTTACGTTGTAAACTGATTAATTGTACTTTTCTTCTAGAGAAGATTTAATGAATTTTGGTTGATTTGTTCTCATTTTAATGCTCATTACAGCAGAGAATATTGCTTTCGCATTAAGCAATAATTGCCTAGAGAGTAATAATGTTGTCGGCCAGACTCGTCCGCATTCTCACCCAATCGTCGAAGTTAGAAAATTACTTCCAGTTTCTTTAAAGCCTTTGACCAAAACTTTCAATAGAGTGAGTCCACTTTCGTTTTTAAATTTCACGCTCTTTCGTGATCCTATTAAAAAAAACTTGACAGCAACAAAAGAAGTAGGTAAATTATTTCAAGTGTCAAAAGAATTTCCAAATGTTTTACGCAATCAGTGTGCTTATGCATCAAAAGTTAATCTTTTAAGCCATCTCCAGTAAAACAAGTTAAACTTTTTTCAGTTGAAATTAATCATTTTACTTTAAAATTAATTTCTTTAGTTGAAAATTTAACTGAATTGTTAAAATTTTTTTGTTGAACACTAATTTTTTAAACTGAAAATTGACTTTTCTTTTTTTTTTGGTTCAATATTAATCTTGTTCAGTTAAAAATTCAACTATTCGGTTAAAAATTAATCTTCTTTGTTTAGAAATTAACTTGATGATTTAAATATACTTTGTTGCACATTTTTTGTTCTTTGTTGTTGTTTGAAGATATATCAGTTCAGTTAAAATTTCATCTCGACATTTGAGTCAAAATTTGGTTGAAAATTCATGTATTTCTATGAAAATTCAACTGTTTCTGGTTCAGAATTAAAAATTTTTTTTTGTGATTACAAATTATCCTCGTATTGAAAATTTCTTTTTTTGAGTGGCGATTCATAATTTCACTTACAAATGAATAATTTAATTGACAAACTGATTTTCAATAAAAATATCATTTCATAAAAAATAAATTTGTTGTTAAAAATACAACGTTTCTGTTTATTACTAACCTTTTTATTTAAGGATTCAAGTATTTGGTTAAAAATTGAGCAACTTTGTTAAAAAATAAATCTATTAAGGTTGAAAACTCATCTCATTGGTTAAAAGTTCGACGAAAATTTAACTATTCGCTAGAAAATGTATTAAAGTTTTGTTGAAAGTTTAACTATTTGGTTAAAAAATTATATATTTTGTTAAAAATTGACCTTTTTCGTAGAAAATTTATATTCTTATTTGATAATTCAACTATTTTATTAAAAATGTATTCAAGTTGTTGAAAATCCATCTGTTTGTTTAAAAAATTATATATTTTGTTAATAAGCGGTCTTTTTCGTTGAAAGTTAATATTTTTAGTTGTCGATTCAACTATTTTGTTAAATATTTATTAAATTTGTTATAAATTCAACTATTTGGGTAAAAAGTTATATATTTAGCTGACAATCAGTCTTTTTAGTAGAAAATTTATATTCTTGTTTAAAAATTCAACAATTTGGTTCAAGAATGATATATTTTGTTGAAAATCGGTCTTTTTCGTACCAAATTTATATTCTTGTTTAAAAATTTAACAACTTGGTTGAAAATTTATTAAATATCTTGAAAATTCAAATATTTGGTTAAAAATTTATATATTTTGTTCAAAATCGGTTTTTTTTCGTAGAAAATTGTTATTATTAGTTGAAAATTCAACTATTTTGCAAAACTGGTATATACCTTGTCAATAATTCGTCATTTTTAGCAAAAAATTAGGCATATAGGTTTAAATACATCTTTTTGGTTGATAAATTTGATTATTTTGTACAACATTTTTTCTGCTTTATGGGATAACAGTTTTTCCTTGATTAAAAATGAAAATCTTGTTGCAAATTTGTCTTTTTATTAAATAATTCGTCTTCATTAGTAGAAATGTAAACTATTTTGGTTTAAAAATGAAAATACTTGGTTGGAAATGAATTTGCTTGATTTCATGTGAAAATCTTCTCTTGCTGAAAATATCAAACATTACATTTTTTGTTGACAGTTTTTGGATAACTCCTAAATAAATTGACAAAAAATAGGGGGACGGGTCAAGAAATACGCGGACTCTCATAAAGGTGATTAAAAAAAATTAAAATGGGTTTACGGCTCCTTAGGGACCGTATTTAAATTATGTAACGGCTCAAGGGGAGCAGGCGGGTCGATGCATTTTGTTACTATGTTTTACGTTAGGAGGGAGGGGGAACCTTCATTCATGAACGTAACTTTTGCGAATTCTTAAAAATTTTCTCCTAAAAATTAACTTTTTAGTTATAAGTTTTATTATTTGGTTTAAAATTTAAAAATTCTGTTTAAAGTTCTTATTTTTGGTTAAAAATTGGTTTATTTAGCAGAAAATTAGATTATTGCTTATAATTCTTATTTTGGCGTTGCAAAGTGAAGTGAGATCTTTTTTGAATAAAAATATAACTATTGTTTTTAAGGTTTTTTTTATAATTAATCTTTTTTAGAAGAAATTTCAATCTTCTTGAACAAAAATGCAACTGCTCGTTTGAAAATTCAATGATTTTTTTAAAGTTTGTCTTTTTAATTATAAAATTCACCTGTTTTAGCGGAAATTTAATCTTTCTTGGATAAAAATGTAACTATTTGGTTGAAAATTCTACTGTTTTGTTTAAAATTTAACTATTTCTTAGAAATTTTACTTTTTGTTTAAATTAAATATTTTGGTGTTGAAAAAAGAACAGAAATCTTTTCTGGATGAAAATTCAATTATAGCATTGCATTTTTTTTTAATTAAAAATTTATCGGTTTTAAAAGAAATTTCATCTTTCTTAGATAACAATGCAACTATTTTGTTTAAAATTAATATATTTTGCGAAAAATTCATCCTTTTTGGTTGAAAATTTACTTTTAGCTTAAAAATTATATTTTGGTGTTGACAAATGAAATTAAATGATTTCTGGATGAAAAAAAATCAACTTTAAAAAACAGCCGTTTTTTATTAAAAATGTATCTGTTTTGGTACAAATTTCATCTTTCTTAAATAAAAATGCAACTATTTGGTAGAGAATTCAACTATTATGTTAAAAATTCATCCTCTCTGGTTACAAAAATTCGTCTTTTTGGATTGAAAACCCAATGTTTTTCGTAGAAACTTATTCTTTGTTAAGACAATCATATTTTGACCGAGAAGAGTCAATTGAAATCTCTTTTAACAGAAAATTCAACTAATTTGTTGGTTTAATGTATCTTTTTCATTTAAAAATTCATCTGTTTTACTAGAATTATATTTTATCAAAATGAAACTTTGTGGTTAAGAATTATTGTTTGTTGTTTGAATATTCAGCTATTTTGTTTGAAAGATTTGGTTGAATGATTTTGCTAAAAAATCATTTTTGTTAAGATTTATATTTTTAGTTGAAAATTGATGTCTTTGGTTGCAAATTCAATTATTTTGTCACAAATTTTTTTTTAAACTGAAAATGCAACTACTTCGGTAAAAGCTAAACTGCATTGTTCAAAATAGATTTTTATGTCTCTGGTTGAAAATTTAACGAAAATTTAACGATTCAGTCGAAAAGTCTTCTTTTTTTTGGTTTAAAATTAATTTTTACATTTTTTAAAGATTGATCTTTGTTAGTTGGGTAAAAATGCATCAGTTTCGTTGAAAATGAATTTTTTGCTGAAGTGATATATGTTTTTTTAAACTTCAATTTTTGTAGAGAAAATTCGTATTTTGGCTTGAAGGTTCAAGAATTTAGATAATATTTTATTGCTAGCTTCAGTGAAAGTCTTTATTTGTTAACAATTAGTTTTTTTGTTTTAAAATACTTTTTTTTGTATAAATTTCAACTTTTTTATTGAAATATGAACAATCACAGAGTAGAAAAGACATTTTCTTTGTTTAAAATAAATTAATAAATTTGACAATTAAAAATTTGTATCTGAAATACTGTGAAATACGTTAAAATTATTCCAAGATTAAAATGCTGGTATTTTTATATTAATAATTAAGTAAAATAAAAATTACGTACAGTTAAGAGGGGTGAGGGTGGGGGGTAGAAATATTTTGTTATGTTTGGTTACAGGAAGGAGGAGTGGTTTTAGAGAGGGCCTATAAACCGTTACGTAATTAAATATGGCCCCTTACATGAGGATTGAAATTTCTTTCCGTAATCTTCTAATTGTTAAAAATGATGACAATCTCTCAGCGGAGAACGAGGTCAAGTTACCCAAGGTTGGCAGAAAATTGTCGTGAGGATTTTTGTTGGTCAGAAAAAAATTTGCCAAGGATACTTTAATGACGTGACGAAGTTCCGATATCGTAAGTGAATGTAATCGCCGAAATCTGGGGCCAAATGTTGTGTTAGTCTTCTTAATTAAGGCTTCGTCCAATTACACGCTGATAAACACACACACACACACACACACACACACACACACATGTTTATGAATATATAGCCTTTCACTTTGAGGTCACAATCACTTGTTCCTTGATTCTGTTGAAGGAAAGAAATTAGTGGAGGCAAACAAGCCACAATTTTGTCCGAAATTACAGCATGGCTCATATAATGCCTTTTGATAAAAATGCAAGTCATGCATAGACCAGTCACTTTTTTAAAATTAAAGCTAGATTTGTCAGACTTATTTAAATTAAACTTTCATTTTTTTGTATGCAAGTAATATGAATCCACAAAAAAATCCTTTTTTATGAGAAAAACATAGAAAACATTATATGAATTAAGAAACATTTATTCTTTGTAATACTCTAGATTTTCGCTAGATATTAGAATTTTTACAACGGAAATGTGTATTTTGAATAAAAATTATTGTTATGTTTGTTTAAGTTTTTCACAGGGAATCGGAAATTAAAGAAAATTGCAAAAATGAAAAAAAGATTAGGTCGGAAAAAAGATTGACAGTTGTCTAACAATTTTAGGAAATCGACATTTTCAAAAAAAAAAACCATTCACATGAAATCGGTCATTGAAAAAATTGCACAAATAAGAAAAAGATTTTATAAGAAAAAAGATTCACATTTTTAAAATAATTTTAGTTTGTGATAGGGTTTCGCACTGTAAATGGTTACTTTTTAGTAAAAATTGTTAGATTTTACAGTTTAATTTAAAAAAAAAAAATTTCCGTTTTTCCGTCTTGTAGCGTTTAATACCGGAAATGTATATTTTCAAAGAAAAAATTAGTTTATGAAGTTTTTTTCATTCTTTAACAATTTTAGATACTTCAGCAAAAATTGGTATCCTAATACAAAAATCATCTTAATTTTAACAAGATTTTCAATTTTCGCAGGAAATCGGTTATTAAAACTAAAAATAAAAAATGGAAAAAACATTCTAATTGAAAGAAGATGAAAAACTTGCCAACAAGTTTAGATTATGCTGGCGTCTTACACCAGAAATATACATTTTTAAAATACAGAATAAAAATTATTGGATTTCAAAGAAGATAATTTTTTTTATTTGTAGGTTTAGCTGTCGGTTCTCACTGTAGAAAAAGACTTTTTTTCAAAAATTCCAATATTTAAATAAAATCTTTACGTATATATAAAAGATATTATTGACGTTTCATGTAGCTCAAATAGCTTTTGTGGTCCCGAAATTTTGTTTGAAAAATTTTAAGTTTTTAATTTCTTTCACGAATAAAAAAGAGTGAGAGGCATTTTTTGTAGAACTTTTTGAAATGAGCAAAATTTTCTATGCGGATCTTGCCCAATAAAATTAGCAGCAAGAAAAGTGGGATTAAATAAACTTTAAATAAAATTTAAATACTAATAATGAATTAGAAAAATTTTCTTTGATATATACTCAACTCCTGATATAAAAACCCGCAGTTTATGACATTCCTAAAATTGATGGCCTCCGCACTTTCGTGATAAGAGGAGCTGCGGAGCCGAAAGAGAGGATGTGATTAGTTAAGCACGACAAACAGATCTAGGGCCTCACGCCTAACGCGTTAGTTGCATCAGGTTGCGTCATGCTGCCACACCTAACCAAAATGATTTATGCGGCCGCCTCCTGTTTACGTTTAGTTTTCTTTGATTTAGGATAAAGGCCAATGTCAGCCATGCTCGAAACCATTCTTATATCTGGAGTTAAGTTTATGTTGTTGGTTAAAAATCCAAATATCTTCTAAACACTTCGTCTATCAGGTATTTATCTGGAGTTTTATCTATTATTTAAATACTTAACTGTAAATATCTCAGAAGATAAAGCTGTACAATTATAAGCTATGAGATAACGACTGCAAATATGTCTTTTATAAAACGAAATGAATCACTAGAATATTCATTTTTTTCAATCAAGTGTAAAATTAAGAAATGAATGACTTTTTCCTCTGGTTATAAAATATGATGATTGTTTATTCGCTCGTCTTTTCCTGGGTGGTTATCCTCAACTGTATTGATGAATATAATAATGTAATATGTCTATAATTTTAAGTACATTTTTTGTGAAATTGTATAATATAATTCAAATATTTTGACGCTCGGAAATTAACTGGTACAAGTTTTTATGAAAAAAAAAATATATATATAAATTTTATTTCAGTTTGTTTACGACTTCTGAACAGAATTTTACTGTCAAAATTATTTCAATAGCGGACTTCGGGTTTAGGCGGTGTACTGTGCCACGTGGCGTTGAACCGGTGTATAGCTCTCCGTCGCGTTTTATCACTGTATAGCTCAAGGTCCTGTTTTTATACACACGACTTGAGCTATAAGGCGATCAAACGCCCCGGAAAGATGTACTCCGCCTAAACTTGACGTGGTGCAGTACACCGTCCAATGCCCTTTCCACAATGTAATACGTTTCCTGACGCACGATGCAATACGTACGCTCCATCCATGTTCTGAAACAGGATGGAGTGTAGCGGCCTCTGATCCACACTATGTTCGCACGTAGATGGAGCCAGGTTGGGTCGACTCCCATGGGCGCGTGTGATTGCATATACTTTTTTAGTTATCAACCTCCCAGTGGACACAAAATTTGGCGACGTCTTTACGACATCGTTACGACATCGTTACGACATCTTTACGATATTTTTACGACATCCTATATCCGTGTCGTGTCGTTGTCTTTACGACATGGACATAGGATATCATAACGTTGTCGTAAAGATGTCGTAAAGGCGTCGCCAAATTTTGTGCCCAATGGGAAAGTTGTCGTAAAGATGTCGTGAAGATGTCCTAAAGACGTCGCCAAACTTTATGCCTACTGGGCCTTGTAGATAGCTCTACTGTAGAGGTAGAAGTAGGCGTAATATTTTCTTAAGATATCTTTGCGCCGCCATTTTAATGTTTGTTGAGGTTATGTTTTCGTCAACAAATGTCTCGTTTTGCTAAGTTTTAAAAATTTGTGTCTCGTCGTATGAAGTGAAATCAGTAAATTGAAAAAAAAAACAAAGTTAAAGTAAATTGAAATGTTTGTGCTGTGCCAGGATTTCACTTATTTCAGGTTTCCATTATAATGTGAATAAATAAAATGTTGAAAAAAGTTACATTTTATGTGTCATGTATTTCTTCATTTATGACCGACACAGCCTGGACGGAGCGAACGCGCCCTATGCTACATCCTATGTTGGCACATAGATGCACCATAATTGTTGCGCCGTGCGTCAGCGAACGTATCGCATTCTAGACTAGGGCTTACACGGAAAGAGCAGCCGTATTAATTTTATGTTTTTTTTTTACCCCAGAATTTTTCTCTCTCTCCCTTCCCCCAATCCGAAAGATAGGTAGAAGTTTAAATTCCGGAGATTTCATGTAGAAATTTGTTGCTTTTGCGACAAATTGTGTACGTTTTCTTTCCAAAAACAGATTTTCTACCCAATGACAAGAATTTTCAATCTAAGAAGACAGAGTTTCAACAAGAACAAAATTGATTTTTAATAAAACAGTTGCACTAATAACCGTATAGTTGAACTTTCAAAACAAAGAGAATAATTTTCAAGAAAATAATTGAGCTTTAAAAAAATCTAAA
This sequence comes from Belonocnema kinseyi, assembly GCF_010883055.1. NCBI lineage: Eukaryota > Metazoa > Arthropoda > Insecta > Hymenoptera > Cynipidae > Belonocnema > Belonocnema kinseyi. The sequence continues at coordinate 179,742,523 of NC_046658.1, forward strand.
TAGTTACATTTTCAAGAAAATAATGAAACTTTCAACTAAGTGGTTCGAATGGTGTGATAATAGAAAATTTATTATTAATAACTCTAAGGTCAACAGCTTTTTTTTTTAATTCGATCTTTAAATCAGTAATGATTATTTTTAACAAAAAGTTAAATTTTCAATCAAGAAAGTTGAATTCTCCACCAAACAGTAGAATTTTTAACTTAAGAAGATAAGTTTTCAACTAAAAATGGAATCTTTTAATTTTGACTTCAAAAAATTATTTTTTAACAACAACAAAAATCGAATTTCCATTCAGTTCAATTAACTAAGAAAAAAAGAATATTTAACAACATAGTTTTTTCCTCAACCAATCAGGTTAAATTTTTTACTAACGAGATTGTTTTTAAACAAATAGTTAAATTTCCTTCAAAATTGTTGAACTTTAAATCCAAAATATATATTTTTACAGAAAAAAATTGAATTTCAAACAAATAGCTCAATTTTCCAATAGGAATGATCAATTTCGAATTAAAAATATCTGTTTGTAACCGAAAACGAAATATTACTTTTTAAGTATGTCATTCAAGAGCCTGTTCCAAATGTAGTTTTATTTATATAATTGTGAAGAACACATAGATCGGGAGTTAAAACAAAATTTTAATTATAATTTTATTTCTTAGAATATTCAGATTACTATTTTCTTAAATATTTATTTATTTATTTAAAAATATTTTTTAAATTATTGACTTAGTTATTGTTTAATTTTCTAAGTTTCTTTATTAAGAGACGTTTAAAAGATGTATTATTATTATTTTTTTAACTCTAAAAAACACAAAATCCGAGAGTTTTTTCAAATATTTCAAGCTTTTAGTTATGCATTGTTTTTAACAAGTTCAGTTTCTTATTATAAAAAAAATTACATTAAAATGCTGGTCAGCTATTAATAAAATATTTTTGTATATATTTTAATTAGAAATTTTTGTTTCGATTATTAGCCGTGCTTTTCATTTATGTAATTAACAAAAATATAAAAAGCAGAAATTTCGAAAAATTTTAGTTATTAATTTTTTAAATTTCGATTTTAAATTCCGACCCATCATTGAGTTAATTTTTTTAAATGGTAATCTAAAATATAATATTATTGTTTGTGATCTGCAGTAGGATCCGTCAATGCTCTACTTTTCTTTTTCGGAAACAGCTACAAATGCTTTTTAATTCCTTAAAAAAATATTGTCAGAAAAAAATCCTAATTGGCTTAACCTATAATAATTTTAAAATATAGGGGAAACCACACTACAGTAGATAGAAATAGATTCCTCAATATTTAATGACATCAGGTTACAATAAAGAAAAATTTTCGTATTCAAATGAAGTATGTATATGCAGTTAAGTATTGTTGAGAAAAAATATCACTAAATTAGTTAATTAGCAATTAAAAGCAGATTTTTTTTTAAATCGAAAAGTCAGGAAATTAATATTAGACATAAAACGGCCTAACGGAACTTCTATTCAATTAAAAGAAAAGAAAAAGAATATTTATAGCTTTAGTTTTCCACCAAGAGAGAGAAACTTAGAGGGCAGCATTTCCAAAATTCAAATTTGTGGTAGGTTCCCTATTATATATTGTACAAAAATATTAATAATTAATTCTGAAGTTGATTTGTGGCTAAAACACATTCCCTTTCAAGACGAAATATTATAGGTATTTTTTATTATTCACAAAAAAATGTTCTCATAAACTTAAGGGCTCTTAAATATGTAGGTAAGTCATACAAAAATTAACGACAATTTTCTATAAAAATTATTGACGTTTGTCGCTCTTTGAAATTTCTTAAAGAAACTTAAATTTTTTTGATAATTACTAAAATGTCATACATTTTTCTTTAAAAACTAAAAAGTGAAGTTTCTCAAAAAGGCCACCTTTGATTTTTGTCAAATATATAGTAATATGAGCCCAATGTTATAGTTTTTAAAAGAATTTATTTAATTTTGTACGATTAGAGTTTGAAGAGATTTAAAATATATTTTAACAAGCTGCATTAAAGATTTTCTAAAACAGAAAGTGACAGTAACCATGGCGTTTAGAATTTTTTATTTTATTTTCACAACCTTTTAGAATAACCCCTAGAAAATGTGTTTCGAAATATATATCGAACAGGTCAGAATTTGAATAAACTGACGTGGTAAAATTGGCAATTGCTGACTGAATAGTAAATACGAATTTTATTTGCGTAGAAGTGTTTCACTCATAGATATTGATCGAAGAGTAGTGGATGCAAGCAAAAATTGCGCAAAACTCTAGTAACTTATGAATTCCTAGTCTGACAAATTACAAAATCCAGCGTGACAGGATTGTTCGATTGCCTATTTGATTTCGTTTTTGTTTGCGCCGTGACGCGTTAATAAGGAAAAAATAAAATAAGCAGGCCTCGGACTCGTTGAGAAATTTAAAATAGTGCCAATAATAATAAAAGTTTTGAAAAAAGTGTAATGCAGTTCTTAGAATATAAAGCAGGGGTTAACTATTTTTAAAATCTGGTATACAAGCGCGACGACTAAAAAATAATAAAAAGTAAAATATTTTAAATAGAAAACTTTTGAAGAATGCAATAAATAAGAAGCGGATTATGAAATGATTTTGAGTTGTAAACATTCTCATACAGAATATTGTAGACAATTAAAATTTCATAAAAAGGACAATATCTAAAAAGGAATGAAAAGGAATTGAACTTGTATTAGTTCTGAATAAAAGGGTTTGCAATTGGATAATTTAAAAAAATTTTTAACAGAAACTCTCAATATTCAAAATATTCAAACTAAAATTTGTTAAATTTTGACCATTTCTTTAGGAAGAAGATGAAATGGTCTCATTTATATGAATTGGATTGTTTATTATTTAACAATTTAAAAGTGAGAAATCGTGTGAAGACTCTTGAGTTTTCAATCAATGTATATTCAAAATGATTAAAAACTGACAATTTGAAATTGAAAACTAAATGAAATATTTTTAAGTAAAAGCTTCTGAAATTCTAGAAATCTAAATTTGTATTAAATTAAAAATAATATGATTCAACATAAAAATTGATTAAACAAATTTTTCTAAAGTCAAAAATGAATTGACTTTTATACAAATCCAAGGCTTTGAAATTGAATTATTCTAAAAACATACTTTAGAATTAAAAAAATATTTTAAATCGTAAATATTAAAAAATGAAAAATGTATACTTCAAAAACTTAAAACTTCCACAAATCCGAACTTCTTTTAGAAATAAAACAAATTAGTCGCAATTATCACAATTTTGATTTTTTAAATTATACTTTTCAAAACTCTACCATTTCAATTTAAAGTTGCATTTTTATCCAAGAAAGATGAAGTTTCTACCCAAATAGATATTTTAAATCAAAAAGACAAATTAAAAAAAAAGTTTGAATTTTCATTCACAAAAGATTTCGTATAACATTTCAACACTGAAATATGAATTTTAAACAACAAGTAAATATATATGAGGTAAATACATTGCGAACAAGAATAATATATCAAGGTTACCGAAAAAATTAAGTTTTAAAATTCCATAATTTTTTCCCGATCAATTTTTCATTTCCCCTGATTATTGGTATTTAAATACCAGAATATTAAACTTTTAATATTTTAAAATGTAGAAGATTGTAAAGAAACATTTTTAAAATACAAGATTTTAGAATATACATTTCATTATGTTTGAAAGATATGAACTTCAAATAGTTGAAAAAACATACTTTAAAACTTAAAAGGATTTCAAAAAATTCAAAACAAATTTAAAGCGATTTGTTTTATCTAAAAATAATTTTAAGAGAATAATTATTGTTTCAAAAAACTTTGCAAGAAATTTAGATTTTTCAAGAATTCGAACAAAACATTCAGCAATTTTTAAGAGAATAAACAAAATTTTCTTAAGATTTTTAGGAAAATTTTGTAATGTTTTTTTAAATGAAAAATAATTTCAAAGTTTTTCAAATCATTACATGAATTGCTCAAGACAATAAGGCAAGTTCCCAATGGGATCTTTTTTAAATTTCCAAAACAGAGATTACAATTTTTTTAATTTTTTAGAATTAAAAATATATGGGATAAATTCAAATAAGTTTTAAAATATTCATAAGTTTTAGAATGAGTCAAAAATAATTGTAAACTTGAAGAGATTTTAAAAATATACAGCAAAATCTAGATTTTTGAAGATTTTGAATAACAAATTTAGAATTAACTGGAGAATTTTGAAAGCTTTCGAGAAAATAAACCAATTTTGTTAAGACTTCTGATAAAATTGTAAATTATTTTTTATTTTTAAAAATTTATTTTAAAAGACAGTTAAAACTTTTTTTACATTTCAAGAAAATTTCAAAATCGTCGGAAAATTCTAAAAGATTTGAGGGCAATTTTTTTAATTACGTAAGATTTTAAAATATTCTTAATAATTCTTAATAATTTCAAAAAAATTAATTTTTATTAACAAAATGTAAATTAGAGAAGGTTTTGAAATAAATTTTGAAGCTTCTAAAGGATTTTGAAAAGTTTCAAGATAATAAATTTTTTTTTAAGATTTCGGGAAAAACTTAAAATTTATTTAAAAAATTAGTTTCTAAATTTTCAAGTCAAACAAGTCTGGAAGATTTAAATGAAATTTTTTAAATTATTGAATATTTTTAATAATCTTAAGTATAAAATAATTTCTGAAAGTTTGTGATAAATTTTGTAATTTCTTCCAAATTAGATTTTTTTTTAAGTTGATGGTTTATTGTGAATATTGAAAAAATATACTGGATTCCAATTGTTTAAGGTCAAAATTAGGAAACTATTAGGTCAGAAAAAATCTTTAGTCTTAAACGTTTTCGGGGTGGCTGAATCCAAATCCGGGGTCATTTTGACCCCATAAGATCAGGATCAAGGTCAAGTGCAGGTCAAAATAAGAAAAAATTATTGAATCGGCGTTAATTACTACTTTAAGACGTTTTTGCGGTCACTAAATCCGAAGCTGGGATCATTTTTATCTCATCAAGTCGGGATGAAGGTCATTCCAAGGTTAAAATTAAAGAAACCATGGAATCCAGCTCATGGGCTCGAACTAAGCCCAGATTCAGAATTGGTGAACCCAAAAACGTTTAAGAGTAGAAGTTATCTTTAATTCCATGGTCTTATAAATTATGACATTGGGATGACCTTCATCCTGACCCGATTGGGTCAAAGCGAGCCCGGATTTGAATTAAGTGACCCTAAAAGCGTCTTGAAACAGTGGTTCACGCAAATTCAATGTTTTTTTTTCATTTTGACCTGCACTTGACCTTGGCCCTGACCTGATGACTTTTACACGTCAGAAAAGTTAAAAAATTTAGATTCACGGAAATACAACTTGTTACTACTTGCCTTAGTTAGGAATAATTATTTATTGATTTCATGAATTAATTATTGTAAGTAGAATTCATTTTTAAAATTATTTTTTCAAAAGTAACTTTTTATTATGATGAGAAGTTGGTTTTGGAACATGTTTCAAAAACGAATGAGACTGATCAAAATATTCGAATTTCTCGTATCGAAATGCAGCATGAAATCAACTTCGAGTAAAGCCTGCCTCTAAGGCCGCGATCAATATTATATAAGATCATGTTTCTACAAGTTGAAAAACTAGTGCCACGAGATTTGCAGCCGAGACATGTATAGTAAAATTGCAATCAGAGTGATGCGTCTTACGAGTATACTCAGCCACTTGATAAATATTGCATGTTACACTCTTTGACGAGTGTTGTCAATGCAAATGTATGCACATTTACTTTTCTGGTTTCGTGTGTACATTATTTAGTACATACACACAAGTAAATACGTAATATAGATTTGTAAACGCTATGAGCGAAAATTACATAGAGAGATACTTTGTAGATACAGATACAATATACACATAGATATAATATAGATAGTTGAAGTATACATATTGAATGAAAGATGTGTGTATAATAAACAAAACACACATGTTTAAGTTTCATGCATCACTTGAGTAACCGCATGGGTAGTGAATTGGAAATAATGCAGAAGAGCAGAAGTCTTGCGGCTATAGGTGCACCTTTCACTAGCGGAAGTGAAGAGCCGGGAGAGCAACCCGGGTCATCACTCGTCTGTAGTTAATACTATTAAACAAAATAAGCATAAATATCTAACGATTAATAGCAGTCGATTTGTAACCGCTATCCGCGATTCATTCACTGAAAAAAGTCTTGATAAATCGACAACTGAGTTTAGTTAGTGAAAATATTTCATCCAACAACTTTGTATTTATGGATAGAGGAAATCAGTACGAATTGGATAGAAAAGCTTTTAAATTCTGAAATGTATACTATGTAGAGAAATGGAATGTTCCAGACCATAAAAAGACAAGAAGAAGTCAGTATTTCGCGGTTGAAAGAAATTATACTCTTGGGTTAGTTCTGTGAAAAAAGTTACAGTAAGTATTCTAAATTTGACCATGTTGAAAGGTAGTTCAGTCCATGTTAGCATCTGTTAATATCTGTTAATATTTGTTGATCTTTAATATTGATCGAAACGTTGGTTTTTTTATCTTCTTTCTAAATTAAGTTTTCTTCACATCTAATTTTCTTAAAAAATTTTCAATATTGTCATTCATTTTTATTGATGGACTGCATGACATTTCAACATAGTAAAATTTATGACAATAACAACTACCGTGTTTTTACATAACTAACTTAAAAGGAGAATTTGAAAGTATGGTTTCTTTAAACTTCAACATATGGGCTTGTTGAATTTCAATTTCGCAATAATTGAGTAATTGTTTAATTTGAATTTTAATAAGAACTTATTTGTCATCTTAAATTTTTGTTTTTTGATGATGAGAGTATTTTTCTCCCGAATGTTTGACAATAAATGATCTTCCTAAGATCATCAGATTCTTTTTCTGGTCTAAAGTATGTATTTTTTATACCTATTACATTACTTACATAAAACTTCAAAAGTCCTAATATTGATAAATGATAAACAGATGGGGAAAGTATTGCACATACTGACAAAATGATTAGTTTGGTTAACAACCTGGTAAGTAAGATATGATACTGCTATCTTATTAGTTGATACTGAAATTTTGTTAGTTGGTACTGATATTTTATTAGTTAACATTGACATTTCATTAGTTGGCACAATAATTCAATTAGTTGTAGTGACTCTTCAATTAGTATCACCAGATAAGACTATGGTTGTTCAAACTAACACAATAGCAGTAGCATATCTTACAAACAAAATATTTGGCCCAAATTAGCATTTTTGATAGGGATCGAATTTAGAATACTAACAACTACTGTATTTTTCATAGAACCAACTCGAGAGAAGCATTTAAGAGTATGTATGTTTTCTCAAGTACGTTACTTCTTTAATTTTGTTAATGATCTGTTTTTAATTTTTGTTTCATGATGAGAAGAGCATTTGTCTTTCAAAAGGTTGACAATAAATGATCTTCCTAACATCATAAAATTCCCTTTCTGGTTTGAAGTATTACATTTTCATACCTAGATTAAATTAATCACATACAACTTTTAAAGTTATAGTATTGATATAGGATGGACAGATGAGAAAAGTCTAACATTGACTAAAAAAATGGTTAGTTGGACCAACTCCTTACTTACCAAGATATAGTACTGCTATTTTATTATTTTATTTAATTTTGTTCATTGATACTGATATTTCATTAGTAAGCGGAACAATTCCATTAGTTGTAGTGACCCTTTAATTAGTACCAACAGCTAAGAAAATGGTTGTCTAAATTAATACGATGGTAGCATCATATCTTACAAACGTAATATTTGACGGAAATAACCATTTTTTTCAGTGCACTAAATTAAAGCTCGATTATTCATTTTGAAGATACCCATGTCAAAGGTCATTGTTTATCATTCGTGGAATAATAATTCTAATCTATTATTTAAAAACATTCTTTTATTTTTGCAGCGACTTTTTTAATAGGGGAGAGCGGTCCTAAGTCGGCTCGCAACGTGACGAAGTCGATTTTTGTTTTTTTCTCAACATGGTGGTCCTAAGTCGGCACCCTCTGGTCCTGAGCTCCCAATGCTTTTTGGTTTCTTGCGCTTAAAATTGCATTTAATGACTATAAGAAAATGGAATCAGCAAAAAGTCAATGAGAAAATACAGAGAATAAAAGGAAATCTACAAGAGAACAGAAAAAAACAACCAATCTAAAAAACCACAAGAGATGATAGGCATGGAATTAAAATACAAGGAAATAAAATAAGATATAAATAACAACAAAAGCAAGAAAGAAAAAGGTGCCAACTCAGGACAATCTGTTTGGTGCCGACTCTGGACCACTGCGAATGTTTACAAATTTTATGGTATTACGCACATGAAACAATTTCAAATGGAAAATAGAGGGTGCTGGCTTGACCGACAGTGCCAAATTAGGACTAATTTCTTCTATGTTATTAAAATGAGCTCCAAACTATATCGTATTTATTATTAAACCATGATAAGTATTGCTACAAAAAGACATGAATTTTCTTATTTATTTAAAAGTTCTTTGGTTGATAGCCATTCATTTTATCCAAATATTTTGGTGAAAATTCAACAATTAGATTAAAAAGCCATTCTCCTTAGTAGAAAATAATTAGGTTCCCTGTAAAATGATAACTTGTTAGCGCACAAAAACTTGTTTGTCATGTTATAAACACATTATTATTGTTTATAATAAAAAAAATACTACAGAACTTTTGCTTTAAAATCCATTCACTTTTTCCCATTATTCTGTTCGCACTGATATCTACCTTGTACTGGTTTCCCATAAATAAATTTACCATCAGATTGACTACTATTTAAGTTACCTAAGAAAAATACAACAATAACTGTAATAACTAAGAATAACTTTTTGCTACTTTTCTTAGTTGTATTAGCTCAGAAATTGGCTATTTTAATTAAATTCTTAGTAAATGTACCTGGCAAAAGTAGTTAGAATGTCAACACTTATTCCAACTACTCATCTATTAGTTCCCTGAGGCTCCAATGGATTTGTTTTCAGTTATCTTTTATGGGCAAAGTAATTAACCTAATTTAGAATTTGATTTTCTCAGTTTATATTAAAATAATATTTTACGCGTATTCCTATATAATTATTGCAGGCTTCACAGTATTATCCCCATTCACCACTTAAATAAAAATTACAAAAATTGAAATAAAATTAAAATCTAACTATTTTTGGTTTAGAGTTAATTTTTTTCAGGCAAAAGTTCAATGGCATAGAAACATCTTTTCTTTGTGTTAATATATCATCTATTAAATTATCGTTAACAGCACTGTTTTCACTTAAAATTTAAATACTTTCTAAAAACTTAATTCTTTGGTTTAAGATTCATCATTTTAGTTAAAAATTCATCTCTTCCTTCGAAAATATAACTAGTTGTTAAAAATTCATATTTTCGGACTGCAAACTCAACCTTTTTAAAGGAAATTCGTGTTTTGGGCATTGAAACATCGCTTTGATTAAAAATTGATCTTTTTTGGTTCAAAATTTTAATACTTTGTTAACAGTTCATGTTTCTAAGATTCTTGTTACTAGTTGAAAATTTAACTATAGGGTTAAAATTTTTGTTTGTTAAAAATTAATTTTTTACTTTAAATGTAACCGTTCCATTTTTGACTAAAGACTAAATTTATTCAGTTAAAAATTTAACTATCTGGTTGAAGTGAACTTTCTTGTTACAAATTTAACTGTTTTGTAGAAAATTTGCTTTATATATTTTTTTCTGGATGAAAAAAACCCTTTTAAAGGAAGTTCAGTTTTTCGTTTGTTTTTAAATTCATCTCTTTTGACATAAATTTCATTTTTTTTGACAAATTCAACTGTTTTTTATTTTATATTTAAATCTTTTTGGTTAAATTATCAAATATTATATTTTTCATTTGATTAAAAAAATCATAAATATAGATGAAAATTTATCTGTTCGGTTGAAAATTTAATACTTTCTATTTTAGATTTAAAACTGATCTTATTTAGAAGGAAATTTAACTATTCAGCGCAAAATCAATCTTAATGTTCCATCTTAATTTCATGTATTTTTTTTGTATGAAAATCATTTTTTTGATGATTCATCGTTTTAGTTTAAGATTAATCTCTTTCGTAGAAATCTGTTTTGCATAAAATATAAATATTCTCTTTTTGTTTGACAAATTGAAAATTATTAAGGGCTCTTGTATTATTAAATATTTTTCCTAAAAATTCATTTTTCTTCTTATAAATTCAACTATTTTGTGGAATATTTTTTTCTTTGCTAAATATTCTTTGTTTGGTTTAAAAATTTATGAATTTTTGTAGAAATTTAATTTTTTTGTTTGCTAAAATCTAATTATTTATTAAAAAATTAATCTGTCTTTAGTTAGGACTCAACTATTTTGTTGAAAGTTCATGTATTTAGTCGAAATTTCAACTATATGGTGGAAAGTTAAATTACTTTTTTAAGAATTAATTTTTGTTTCAAAGAAAAATCATTTTAGTAGGGAGGTAATATCTGTGGTTGCAAACTCAATTATTGGGTTGAAAATTCCTTGTATTGGTTGAAAATTAATTTTTTTAAGCTAAAAACTGAACTATTCCACTTTTTCGTGCTTTTGTTTGATTTTGAGTTTTATTTTAAATTAAAATATGTTCCTTTCTAAATACCAACTATGAAATTTTTCTTTTAGAATTATTCTTTTCTTTTTTAATTCTACTAGTTGGTTTAAAGTCTAACTGCTTTTGTAAAAAATTCATTTTCTTGTGGCAGATTTATCATTTTAGTTGAAAATTTATCTCTTGGGTGGAAAATTAAACTATATTTTTAAAAAATTAATTTTTTTATAGTGGAAATTAAACTTCTTCAGCTGAAAATGTAATTATTTATTTTGGTTTGAAAAAAATAATTTATTTCAGCTAAAAATGCAACTACGGTTTTTCTTCTGCTGAACATTCGTTTTTTTTTAGTTCAAAATTTCATTATTTGATTCAAAATTAACGTTTTTTTTATTATTCAGTTGTTCGGCAGGATATTAGTATTGTTGTTTTGAAAATTAATTTTCGGTTAAATTTTTTAAATGTTTTCTGACTGAAAAATAATATTTAGTTCAAACTTCAACTACTTAGTTGAAAATTGAATTAAATTGCGAAAAATACATTTCTTTAGGCAATGATTTATCTTTTTTGTTAATAATTCTACTATTTTGTTGTAAGCTCTGTTAAAAATTTGTCCGTTTTGGTAGAAAATGAATTTATTTGGTTACAAATGCAATATTTTTATTTGAGAAGTAAAGGGTGTTGAATGCTTAATATTTAATTGAATCAATTACCTATATTAATTTTATTTAAAAAAATTCAATTATTATTCTTATTTGGAAATATTATTTTCATGATAAATCTCCTTATATTCCCTGTCTATAAAAAATGTTGTCCTAAGAATCCTATTATCGATATAATTGATCAAATGTTTTCGGGCTTTTTGTATGCTGGGGGGGGGGGGGGGGGGGAGGAGGAAGGTGCGTATATTCGACCTAAAGAACGAACTCCAGAATTCAAAAAAATTCAAGACAGTTATACGACTTTTTTAAGAAGATAATTTGCATCATCAGATTAATAGAAAAATATTCAAGGACATGTTAATGACTGATAATTAAGTCTTAATGAAATTTTTTTACAAGAATGGTCCGTAACATTCCTAATTACATAATATAGGAAATAAGTTAATGTTACTGTCGTGAATAGTATTGACTTTAGTTGCAAACATAAAATATTTGACCTTTTATTTGTATTTTAGTAATAAATATTGCTTCGCATTTAGATTCAACGGTCCGTCTGACCATGTAGAGTATTTTTCTACTGTGAAATATAGAGATGCCACAAGTGCTATATAGAGAGTGAAAGTGCCTTCAGTAGTAAAATGTGCAGCAGGCAACTCTGAAGTGCATCCAAAATAGGAGATGATGTTTTAGTATTTTCTAGCTTATTATCAATTTTAATTCACGTTTTTAAGCATTTTAGGAAGAACAGAGGCCCAAAATACCTTTGGAATTAAAAGAAGTTCATGAAATGATTTAAATTGAAAAATTTTTAAATAGAAGCGTTCAAAATGTAAACGTAAAACCAAAATATTGCAAAAAAATTTTTATCAAATTAAAAAATTACGATTTACTGTAAAAATAGATTAGGCAAACTTTTCTCAAATCAAATAATAAACCCTAACTTATTTGGACCCTTAAAAATGAAAAAAATTTCAATTTCAAACGTTTATATATGAACTATTCTGAAAAAACTTTGAAATAAAAATAATTTTAGATGGAAAATATTGAAAAATGAAAAAATAAACTCAACAAATTAGAAACCTAATAGTTTAGAAATTAAAACTTTTCATTTTTCAAATTATATTTTTCGAAATTCAACCAATTCAATTTTCGTCAGTTTCAAATTTAATAATTTTAGATTAAACTATTCTAAATATTTTGGTTTTAATTTTGAATGCACACAACTTTCTGCTTTCTTGAATTCTTTAAAATCGTAGATTATCATGTTTATCGGTTTCAATTTTAGAATTCTGAATTTCCATGATTAGATCTAAATGTTCAATTTTTCCCATTGATAACTTTAAAATTTGGGATTGGAATTCAAACGGTTTAATTGAAGAAATTATAATGGACAATTTAAAAATCTTTAATTTTTAAATCATTAAATTTACTTAAAGCAACATACAATTTTAAGGGCTTCCACAAAAAGAGTTTAAATATCACCATATTTCGCGTCTAATTTTTTTTAGTTTTAGATCAGGTTCAGATTTGTTTAAGTTTTAAGTTTCTGTAGTACATTATTAAATTTTTTCATATTTTCCATTAAAAATTACTTTTAATTTTCTAATTTTCTTAGAATAATTTCATTTTTAATTGTAGAAAAATTTGTCCAATCAAGTTCTGTGTTAATTTATCAATTTTTTCATTTAATAGAAACTTAGATTTCTAGAATTTTAGAAGCTTTTACTTGAAAATATTAAATTCAGTTTTCAAATGGTCAAATTTAAAAAAGTTCTAATTGAAATTTATGAAAATAAGGTTATCACTTTGAAATTATCCAGTTTCGAATGCTTCTAATTAGAAATAAGACAATTTTCAATGCTCTGAATTTTTTACTTATCTACTTTTGAAAATTCTAATAGGAAAATATTCCATTTGAACATTTCTTGAAATCGTCCCATTTTTAAATTATAATTCGAAATTATTCAAATTGACGATTTTTAAATTTACATTAAATTAGTTCAATTCAGGGCGCTTTAAATTAGAAATAAGACTATTCCAACTATTTTCCAAAGAAACTGTCCTAATTTTTTAAATTAAATTTTAAATTTTAAAAATTTTTAAATTTTGAATGGTTCTGTTTAAAAATTTCCCTAATTTAAAATTATCTAATTTTAAATGCTTTTATTCAGAAATTATACTTGTTAAATTATTTTTAATTCCATTCGAAATATTGTCCTTTTTAAAAATTTTTCCTGTCTAAAATATTTACAGTCTCTAATTAATAAATTCAAAATGACAAGTTTTCGCTGTAGCAAACATTTTTTTTAAATTGAAGATTTAAAAAAAACATACTGTCACTATTTTAACACTCGAATAGGATACCTGCATGACATTGACAATGTTTTTTCTATGTAAATCCAGGTAGTCCTTTCAGGCCATAAATAAATTGATTAATGAAACGCCTCCACTGCAGCCTCCTGACATTAATGTACAAGATGATTAACATGCAAATACCTGAAGCAAGTGCAGTTTCTTTTTCCTTTTTGAAACCCTAATGCTAATCCGAAATAATTAATGTTTATAAACATAATTTCTCAAACAATTAATTATCACTGTTAATAATATTCTCTTATAATAACTCTAAAAATTTGCAGTTTAAAAAAATATTAAACTTTTTATTTAATTTTCAATCAGGGTAAGGCGAATAACTGCTAAAGGCTAAAGAAATTAATTGTTAAACAATTTATTATTATTTTTAACCATAAGCAATTTAAATAATTCTAGAAGTTTGCGATTTTTTCTGCATTTTTTTACTATTTGTCTTCTGATCACTTGACGTGAGTTAATAATTAATTCAATTTAGGAAAAAATAATTATTTAAAACAATCATTTTTCTTTGTAATTATCTTTTTCTTTCATAATGCTAGATAACCGCGGTTTTTTCTAAAAATTTTAACTTTTTAGCCACTCTTTACTTAGTGAACTACAGTCTGTCAAGTTAAAGCGTGGGTGGCTTTACTCGCAGTCGGTAAGGTGTATCGACATGATTTTGGTGTCAAAATATTAAGAAGAGCTCC
>NC_046658.1:179756971-179765923 GCF_010883055.1 Belonocnema kinseyi
AAAGAGGGAGCTCTTCTTAATATTTTGACAACAAAATCATGTCGATACACCTTACCGACTGCGAGTAAAGCCACCCACGCTTTAACTTGACAGACTGTAATAATTAATAGAAGTTAACAAAAATAGTTGTTTAAACAATTTAATATTATTTATAACTACCTTCTCTTAAATAATTGCTAGAAAGCTGCAGGATTTTCTTCAATTAAAAACCTTTTGCCTACTTTTTACTCAGAGCATTATTAAAATGGATGAAATTTAACAAACATAATTTTTTAAACCAAATTTTTAATGTTCATAACTATCTTCTTCTGTATTACGGCTAGATAGTTGCGTTTTTTTCTAATGTTCCATTTTTGTATATTTTTCACTAAGAGCTAGGTAATAATTAATGGAATTTATGAAACATAATTGTTTAAAAAATTGACTATTATTGTTAATAATTTTCTCTTTGCCTAATCGTAGAAACAATTTTTCAAAGGATTTTTGAACCCGATAGTGTATAAGGAAAAAAGTTGTTCTTGAAAAATTCCGAATTTTTCTCCAAGTGGCGGATATAAGAAAAATTCGTTGAATGATAAGCATCTTTACTTTTTAATTTAAAATATTTTTTAAATTGAGAATTATAAATAATTTTATTCGAAATATTAGAGAATCTCTTATTAATGTGTGGATAAAATTTCCTTTTATTTTACTTAAATATTATTTTGTTTTATGTTCATAACTGGAAAGATTAATCAAACAGTTCAAAATTTATTATAGAAAAATTAAATTTTCAAACAAAAAGATTAATTTTCAACAAAAAATTTTAATTTTATACCATGAAAACCAAAAATTTAAAATTAAAGAAATTTAAATGAGATTAAAATCAAATTTAAAATCCTATTTAACGTCGAATAATCATTATCTTAAAAGGTTGAATTCTGAACAAAAAAGTTAATTTTCAAAAAAAAAAAAACTATTTAACGAAAGACATATTTCGTATCAAATAGTTACATTTTTAACTAAAAAAATTTATTTTCAGGCAAAAAGGAAGTAAATTAATTGTCAGTGTGTTAAATTAATTTTGAACAAGAAAGAAGTAATATTCAAATAGTGAAATTTTCAATAGTTGAATCCTTAACGAAAAAGATGAATTTTCAAAATTGAGGAATAATTTTCTACCCAAAAAGAATTATAAATGATAAAGTTTAAACCAAATATGTAATAGTTAATTTTTCAGATGAAAAATAATCTTTTTTTTAAATAAAAAATCACAATTTTCTAAGAAAATAATTTAACTTTAAACTAATCAGGTAAATATTATAAAGTGAAATTTTAACTAAGTGGTTTCACTTTCATCTAAAAATGATCAATTTTAAACCAAACAATTAAATTTTAAAACAAAAAGATTTATTTTTTCACCAAGAAGATATATATTCAAATTGTTGAATTTTGATGCCAAAAAGACAAAACATTAATTTTCTACCAAAAAGTAAAATTTTATATAAATAGTTTAGTATCTAAAAAAAAGTTAATTTTTTACCACATTGTTGAATCCTTAAACAAATCAGGTTACTTTAAACCCATGCAGTTGATTTTTTAATAAAAAAAAGATATATTTTAACAAAGAAGATTCATTTTTGACAGAGAGACGAATTAACAAAATACGTAAGCTCTAGACAAGAAAGAATCAATTATTAGTAAAAAATATAAATTTTCAGGCAAAAATGGACTAATTACGTTTTCAGATAACAAAGGTCATTCTCAACAAACAAAAAGAAAACAAATTTTGAAGCAAATAGTTCAATTTTCTATCAAAAGGATTAATTTTCAAGAGAAAGATTAGTGTTCTACCACAAAAAAAGAATTTTCAATAAAAGACATTAATTTTCTACCATAAAGCTAAATTTTTATATAACTAGTTTAAATTTTAACAAAAAAGTTCATTTTCTACCGAAAATTTTAATTTTATACAAAATTGTTGTATTTTACAGCAAAGCAGATTAATTAAAACCCAGCTAGTTGCATTTTTAATAAACATAATTAAAATAGACGAATTTTAAACAACATACATATATTTTTAAACAGAAAAGATAAATTTTTATTAAGAAAATATATATTTTCAACCAACTGTTCGTTAATGACATTACTATAAAAATTAATTAATTCCTAACAAAACAAAGAACGCATTTTTAACTAAAGTTTAAAATGAGTTTAGAACCAGAAAAGATTCATTTTCGCAAACAAATATAAATTTTTAACCAATGATACATTAGTTACATTGATAGTTAAATTAATTTATTGCTAACAAAATAAAAAGCGAATTTTCAACTTAATAGTTTAATTTTCAATCGAAAAGATTAATTTTACAGCAAGAAGATTAATCACGTAATGTAGAGCCTAGTAGTTGAATATTTAATAAAGAAGGATATATCTTTATCAAAGAAGATTTATGTTCAAAGAAAAAAAAACAATTTTCAAAAAAAGACATGTGTTTTCAACAACAAAAAAATCAATTTTTATCAACAAATATTAATTTTCAGCCAAAAATGGATTTTTTACATTCTTGTAAACAAATCTTAACAAACAAAAAAACCTTATTTTTAACTAAATAGTTAAATTTTTATTTAAAAAGATTAATTTTCCAGAAAGAAGATTATCTTGCTGCCAAAAACATGAATTTTCAATAAAATACATTAATTTTTTACCAAAAAGTTAAATTTTTAGATAAATAGTTTCATTTTTAACAAAAAATTTAACTTTTCACCGAATAGTTTAATTTTCTACTCAATTGCTGTATCCTCAACCAAAGTAGATTAATTTAAACCCAGCTAATTGTATTTTCAATAAAAACAACCAAAATAGACGAATTTTTAAGAACACACATGAATTTTTTAACAGAAAATATAAATTTTTAAGAAAAAGTATCAATTTTCAGCCAAAAATGTATTATTTACATTTTCAGTTAAAAAAAATTAATTCTAAACAAACAAAAGAGTGATTGTTTATCAAAATAGTTAGGTTTTTAATAAGAAGGATGAGTTTTGTAAAATGATAAATCTTGTGAAAAAATGAATTCTCAACAAGCATTTAATCCAAGAGATAATTTTTTAACCTCACAAGATTAATTTTATAGAAATGGAATCGTTACATTTTTAACTAAATAGATAAACCTACAAGAACGAAAATTAGTTTTTAGCATTTGATAAGATATTATTATTAAAATTAGTATATTTAATAATCATTGATGATCATGATTTTTGACATGATTTTAAATGATATTTTAACAAGTTTGTTTAATATCTTATAGTATAAGATGTTCAAAAATATGTTAAAAAGCCATTTCTAAGGCTGTAGATTCATCTTATTGTTTGTAAATTTATCTGGTCCATTTTTAGAAAAATAATCTATGGTTTTACTCTAAACCTAACAGTTGAATATCTGATCAACAAAAGATGACTCTTTAATGAAATTGCTTCATTAAAAAAAGTAATAACATTTTAAACTCAATAGAATTTTCAAGCAAAAGAAGTTTTGTTCTCTTGTTAACAAAAAAAAGAGGAAAGGACACATTTCTTAAAAATAGAAAAGAAAGAAGAATTCTTTAAAATGTATCAACCGTGGTTGATGACTGGGACCCCCCCCCCCCACGAAGCTTATGGATGGCCCCTGTAATAAAGGGGAAATATAGGAAGAGAGAGATAATAAATAAAAAATAAAAAAAGAGAGAAGAAGAGAGCTGGGAGCAGGTAGGTGAAACTCGAGCGCAGTCCGCGTGACCTCTCTAAAGGTCGCAACTAAGAAGAAAGCGGTCCGGTAAACTGAGCTTGGCTGTGGTTCATCGTCTACGATTATGAGCCTCCTAACGACCTCAACATAATCGCAGGCCATTTATCATTCGATTTTCAATTATACCTTGGCAGATTATCTGATGTCTGTTCGAAACTGTCATAATTACCTAATTAGATTGTGATAAAAAATGAAAACCTAAATAAGGAAATGACTAGATTTCTGATTTCAGAATAATATTTTTATTATCGAACAATTCATCATTCAAAATTGTTCAGCTTCCTGAAATATATAAAATTGTACCCTTTTCAGATGTTTATATTGTTTAATTCAATAATTTTTCCAAAAATATAGATAAAATTGATAAAAATCGATTGAAATAGCATTTAGTTTGAAGGGTGGCCGCTGGACCGGGAAATGAATTTTTATTCCTAAGCTTACTTTAAGCCCTCCTAAGCTTATTTTAATGGAAACAATTTTAAAATGCTATCCTTAAGACTTAAACAATTAAAAATTAAAAGCCTTTGAAGTTAAAAACATGGCATAAAAACATTTTTATTTAATAAATACAATTTAAAAATTTACCAATTTTTTTATGGATATTTACTTTAATTATTAAAAAGTGAAAAAAAGGATTTTTAATCAGTTCAAAATTCAAGAAATTTCAGATTTTAACGTTAAAAATTTAACGGTTTCAATTTGAAATTCTATATAGTTATCACAAAAATATGAAATTCTGACTGAAAATTCATTAACTATTTTCAACTTAAAAATAATTTTATACGAATATATCGTTACATTTTCGAAGAGCCTTTAAGCTTTGAACGTTACAATTTTAATTGTTGTATTTAAAGAATGTTTCATTTGCAAGTAAAATTTTTGAATTTTGATGCAAAATTTACAAATTGTTTTAAAGAGATAAAAAATTATCATGCAAATTATAAGAAGTTTCCTTAAAATCTTCCAGAATATTTTTTGAAAAGTTTGTAAATCTTATAAAACCATTTTAAATATTCTCTTATAATAATTGTTTGAAATGAAAAACTATTCTTAATTTTCCTAGGAATATTAAGAAAATGTTTTCATTCTTTTAAAGCTTTTCACAATTCTTAGAATGCTTCTAAATGTTTTGTTTAAAATCTGCGAAAATCTAAATTTTGTTTTAAATTAGGTTATCATTTCAAGTTGTGAATTAAGTTTGAATCTTTTCAAAAATTCTACACATCTTTTAAAATTACTCAAATTTCGTCTACAAATAATAAATGTTTAATTGTTATTTATATATCCAAATTTTAAGGAAATTTTCCTACACTTGCAGGATTTCCTAAAAACTGTAGAAAAAATTCAATTAATTTTTACAGATATTTAGAAGTATTGAAAAAATTTTAAAAAAAGTTTTAATTTGATTTACGCTTTGCATAATTTTCGAGAAAAATGAGTTTTAATTGTCAAAAATGAAAAGATTAAGTACAATATCCTGCTTTTAATTAGAATAATTTAGCTTTACAACGCGCATGATTTTTATCAAGTATATTAAATCAGAAGTTAAATTTTTAGTAGAAACATTAATTTAAAAGTAAAACGAGTTTATAATAATATTGCAAAATTTTAAACCAAAAGCGTGCATCTTCAATTAAAAAAATTAATTTAAATTACATTCTTGGGTGTTCAAATTTTAACGAATTAGTTGAATTTTCAACAAAAAATATCAATTTTCATCCAAAAATAAAAGGGTAAATTTTTATTTCAAAGAATAAGTTTTCAAAAAAAGAAAAGAATTTGTAACAAAAGATTGAGATTTTTAACAAAAATAATTAATCTTAAACCAAAAGCACGCATTTTTAACAACAAAAGTTGTTTTTTTTTAGAACGGATTGCAAATTTTAATCCAATTGTTAAATTTTCATTAAATAATTAACGCAATAATACAAAATTTCAACAAAAGGGTTCATTCGCAAACAACAGTTGAACTTTCTAATAAAATATTGCAATTTTTATCCCAAAAAGACGAACTCTCAATAAAAAAGGTGAATTTTCAACAAAATAGATGAATCTTCATCCGAAAATGTTAATTTAAAAAAAAAAAACGATTTTCAATTTCCACCAGATAGTTGAAGTTTTAACAATACATTTAATAATTTTTTTGTTATATTGTTAGTGTTTCTCGTCGAAATTTGGGTTTTTTAATTTTGTTGTAATCAACATCTTTTAGATTATTCTGTTCAGATTATAATTCAGAATGATTAAATTTATAATTTTTGGGTTTGTTAGAGTTTTATAACGGAAATCAGTATGGATTTCAAAGAAGTTTTACATCTTTTAAACAATTTTAGGTTATGTTAATATTTAAAAAAATCTTTAAATTTGAACAAAAAACATAAGTCTAAAAGTGGTTTTGTAATCTTGAACAATATTTTCTTATGTTCCTTTATCGCACTGTTTTAGTCCTAAATTGTTATTTTTGATAAAAAGTAATTAGATTTTAAAGAATATTCACAATATTTGTACGAAAATAGAGTATGGTAACTTTTTTCACCGGAAATCGTTTTTTTAAATACACATTTTATCACTTTAAAAATTAAACTTACAATTTTGAACAACTTTAGGTTATGTTAGTATTTTTGGTATTTTTTGTCGGAAATTGTCATAGATTGATAAGGAGATTAATCATTTTTGAACAATTTTTTGTTGCGTCATCAATTTTTACCGAAATCGGTTATTTTAAACAAAATTCAATTGACATTAAAAATGAAAGTTGCGAATTTCAACAATTTGAGGTTATGTAAGTGTTTTTTATATAGTTAAAAGAAGATTTACAATTTTTGGATACATTATAATTTTTGAATGTAAAATCGGTTAGCTTGAAAAAAATTAATTTTATTTCAAAATTGAAACTTATAATTTTGAACATTTTCAGGACATGTTAGAATTTTTCGTCGGAAATAGAGTCAAAAGAAGGTTTCCAATTTTTGAACCATTTTCGATCGTCTCATTATTTTTCACCGGAAATCGGTTATTGAAAAAAAAACTTATTTGAATTCAAAAATGATTCTTCCAATTTTGAAAAACATAAGGTTATGTCAGTATTTTTTGTGGAAAATTCGTATTTTTGAACAAAAATGCAACAGTTTGAATGTTAATGCAAGAATATTACATATAAATTGGAAAGTTAAGATATAAATTTGCACTTATTATTATAAATGCCTGAGACAAAAAAGATTAATTTTTTTTCTTTTAATCAAACTAAATATTAGCTAATTTTTTGATAAAGAGAAGGTGATTCATGATATTCCTAATCTAAATTTAAATGAGCGGAAATTTACAGCGAAGAACTTTCCTGTTCGAATTGGAGACGACACATTCTTTGTGCGTTGTGACATAATAATTACTGTGTGCAAAATTAAAGGACATAATACTTCGAAAAATAGAATACAAAAAGGCTTTGAAAAAAATGCACACCTAGAAGCTAAATATTTTTAAAAGTGGTATGTTTTAAATCAACACATACCAATAAAACATTTTTAAATTTAAATAATTACAAATTCAAACTTGTAGCATTGCATTTTTTAAGGAGCAGTAAGATACAATATTTAATGGATAAACTATTAAACTAAATGTATTTTTCTTTAATTTAAAAATAAATTTTTTTTACTAAAAAAAATGTTTTTATTGTTTCTCAAGTTTCGCATTTACTCAATTTTATTTAGAATTTTTTGAAAATCTAGCACCTGAAATTTCTTCAGTTTGAGTCAAAATAATATACAATATTTTTGATTTTTCGGAAAATAATCTTTTCGTGATTTGGGAATTTTTGATATTTTTCGTGATTTTTGAACTTTTTCATCATTACGAAAGAAGAAAATTTCCATGAAAGTAAAAATGTTTTGTTGTGCAATTTTTAAATATTTTGAATTAGGCAAACTTTTTTTTCTAAATTCTAATTTTTTATTATTGTTCACTATCAGAAGCTGGATATCTCAAAAATTCGCAATAATTGTTGAACCAATAGTAAACATTTTTGAGTATTAAAGCTTCAGAATTTTCCAATAAAAAAAATTAATTTAATCTTTGCTTGATTGAAAATATTAGGACTTTCTGAATTTTATTTGCTTAAAGTTTGAAGTTGATAAATTCTAAACGCAACTAGAATAACATTTTTTTTTCGATCCAATGAAAATTCTTCTTTAATTTAAATTCAACACAGCTGATTTTTTAATGAAAACAGAAAAGAAAATTCAAAAAAATTTTTTTTAAATTTTAAACTAAAAAAATTCAATAAAAATTATTTTTTATTTAAGAAAGAAAAGCAAATTCGACCAAAATTTTAAATTGTCTAGCTGAAAGGGCAATTTTTTTAAAGTCACTTGAATCTGCAACGAAAAATATTTAAATTTTCAACTAAAAATATTCACTTTCAGCCAAAAATAGTACGGATCGCTTTTTAATAATTTTTCTCGTAATACCTTAAAATCCCTGGAAATTGATAGGAGTCCTTTCAAATTTAATTTCATATTATTCATTTATGAAAGACCACTAAAAACATATAGAAATTTTTGTGAATCCTAAAAAAATTTTGGAAATCCATTTAAATTGTTTGAATCTCTCGAAATCCTTTTGAATTTCTGAAAATGTCTAGAAAATCTTTTAAATTTCTTAAATGCCTGGAAAAGTTTGGAAAGTTTTATCTGATGAAATCCCTCATGATTCTTGGAAATTCTTAGGAATTAAAATAAAATTAAAACTCATTCAGTGAATTTCGAAAAAAAGTTTAAATCTCTATAAGTCTTTGAAATATTTTAATATTGAGAAATTTCTTTAACCCTTAAACGGCCAAAACGCCACTACCGGTACACTGCTTTTCAACGGCCAATAACTAAGACTATTCGACACTAGAAAACATTGAGACACATATATTTTTATTGCTTAAGATCTCTTCTTTCCGACGGTGCCAATGAAATTTCTCAAAAAATTTTCTTATTATCCCAAAATGCAGTTTAAACAAAAAAAAACGTGATTTTTCGTGCCTATTTTTTTTTGTGAACCATTTTCCACCATGAAAAAACGTGATTTGGTTCCAATTGCTTTTGAGATGCTGTGTAGTTATGGAAAACAGACCTATATGATACATTCGGTCTGGGAAATTCCGATCCCGAATTCTCGTCATCTGATGAATCATCTCCATCA
>NC_046658.1:179766023-179793629 GCF_010883055.1 Belonocnema kinseyi
ATTCCAGGTTAATTACAGACTCGAAAAGCTTTGGAAAATGGTTCACAAAAAAAAATAGGCACGAAAAATCACGTTTTTTTTTTGTTTAAACTGCATTTTGGGTTAATAAGAAAATTTTTTGAGAAATTTCATTGGCACCGTCGGAAAGAGGAGATCTTAAGCAATAAAAATATATGTGTGTCAATTTTTTCTAGTGTCGAATAGTCTTATTTGTTGGCCGTTGAAAAGCAGTGTCCCGGTAGTGGCGTTTTGGCCGTTTAAGGGTCAAACACCTTAAAATCCCTTGAAATCTTTGAAATCGCGCAAAATTTTATTTTATTAATTTTCACAAGTTCAGTAGAAATATTTTGAAAACTTCGAAAGCCCTACAAACTTATTTGAAATCCTTTATAAATAGTTCAAATCTTTCGAAATCCTTTTGAATTCCTCAAAATGCCTGAGAAAGTTTGGGAATTTGTCGAATTCCGGGAAATTTTTATTTAATAAAATCATTTAAAATTCATGGAATTTCCCTGGAATTAAAATTAAATTAAACTTATTCATTAAAATTGGTTAAAAAAACGTTTAAATCTTTACAAATCTCGGAATTCCTTTAATCCTATGAAATCCCTTAAAATCTTGGAAATCGCAAGGAATCACTTCAAACGTAATTTAATTTGTGTTCACAAGTTTTCAAGAAATATTTTTAAATCTTTGAAAACCCAGAAAAACTTTTGTGAAATATCTTTAAGTTCTTTAAATCTCTTGACATTCTTTGAATTTCTCAAAATGCCTGGAAAAGTTTGAAAATTTGTTAAGTTCCGGGAAATTTGTATCTGACGAAATCACTTAAAATTCTTTTAAATTCTATAGAATTCTTTGAAAATATTAAAAATATTTCAAAATTATACGCTTAATAAGTAAATCATTCATATTTTATTTTATATCAAATAAATATTCAAAATAAAAAAAATCATTTCAAATGTTTTTCTTACTCTCTTGAATTCTCTTGAAAGCTTTTCAATATCTTTAACAGATTCATTTTTTGCTCCAGATGTTTGAAAATCTAGATTGTTTTCGATTCGCAAATTATTAAATTTTGTTCTCATTCTCGAGTGCTCTTAAACTTACTCTATTTTGTTTAAAATTTTTTAATCTTGCCAAATTAGAAAATTTATCTTTAAAATCTTTGACACGCTTTTCCGCAATTTTAGGAAATAATTTGAAATCTTTTTTAATTTTCACATAAAATTCATTCATTGAAATAAAATATTAATGCAAATTTTCCCAGGAATTTTCATAAAATTGGTTTATTTTCTTGAAACGTGTCAAATCTCAAAAAAATCTTTGTTTTTCGGAATATAAAGAAATCTAAAATGTATTTTAAATTGTATAAAATCTTTTAAAATTGGATTGAAAGCTTTCCAAACCCTCTAAATGTCGCTTAAACTTACATAAATTTTTTCGAAAAATTTTTAAACTTGAAAAATTGGAAAATTTTTCTTAAAAATCTTTTACATACCCCTGCGAAGTTTCAGAAAATCAGTTTTAGGATATCTTCTTAAATTTTTTATGTCTTTTAAATTTATAAAACTTTTAAATTATTTTTCAAGGGATTCAAATTTTTTTGCGAATAAGCAATATGAAATTTGTTATATGAAAACTATTACAGGCCGGTACCGTACTTTATATATTATTTTTTCGTAAATAGTGATAACAAGATACACCGAATTGCAGGAGTGGAATTATCATAGTAATTTGATTATTAAATTTGAAGCAAACGATTAATAAATTATTAATCATAACGCAGATAAATTGTATATTAATATAAATTAAAGTCCTGATAAAGAAAAAAATTGAATAAATAATCAAATAAATAAATAAAATTTTACCATCTTGTAGATGGAGTATATTAGCTGATTCAACAAAAAAGCTTAGTTGGGTCACAAAAATATTTTGTTAAATCACCCAAAATTTGCTCCATTCAACCATCATCTAAATCAAGAAAACAGTTTTTTTTTTCAAGAAAATTTTTTTTTAGTGTACCACCGAAAGTGTTTGAACAGCTGTTCCACTCGACAGATTCCAAGATAAAAAGTGGTCTTCCAAGCCTCAAATGTCTTATTTATCAGATACTAATAAAGTGCCACCACCGTCAAATTTATAAAATTAAATAAAAATGTTCCAGTCCTCATTTTTTACAGTCAAGATTATTAATACCTCTCGGCGAGAAATTTGACTCCTCATTATTTTAACTTATGGAATAAATTAAAGTTGGGTGTGTCCTTAAAAGTACTCTCATGGAAATAAATCGTTATAAAAATAAATTCGAGTGTTAAAATGCTTTCGCTGAAGCAAATAAATTGGATGCGATGTTGAAGTTGGCACATACATATACGCAATATGGTATGGGCATTCGCACAAATACCAAATAAGTATCTCAATTACGTGCACACTGACCCAGCAGGGTTACTTTCACTGATAATCCGGTGGCGTCTTTTTCGTCCGAGTATTTTGTTAAAGATCCGGCAGGTTTCACGCTGATGTAAGTGAAGACGAGGTACGGTTACTTCCGGTATTCGGAAAACATCAGACAAGTAAAGCGCACACACACGCAACATTAATTCAAACTTGATCGTCCTCTCAGATAATTATTTGTCTTGAATTAAGGGAACAGTTTCTTTAATTCAGATTTTTTTTTATTTCTAAACAAAAATAAACAGAAAATGAAAAAAATAATTTTAAATTGAAGAACAGTTTTTATTGGAAGAAAAAACTATTCATTTGAATCAAACTAAAAATTGAACTACTCTATTTTTCAGTGAATTTTTTTTTCAATTCAACTAGCTGGCTGAAAGTTAACTTCTCTTGTAAAAAATTCACCTGTTTTGTACGAAATTTTGTTATTGATACAAATTAAACTTTTTGAAAATTGGTCTTTTATGGTTTGAAAATTCTTCTGTTTAGTAGAACTAGGAATTTAAAAAATGAAGAAATTCATTTTAAGTTCAAGAATAATTCTAATAGAAACAAAAAACCATTTCTTGGAACTAAAGAAATTTCATTAAATCAGAAGACATTTCTTTCCAACAAAGGAACATTTTTTTAATAAAAAAAAATTCACTGATTCAAATTAAGAGAGTGTTTAAGAGTGCTTAAAAAAATTTTTTCTAAAACATTTCACTGATTTTAGTTAAGAGAATGTTAAGAGTGCTTAAAAATGTCTTTTTTTGTATGAAAATTATTTTTTTTTTCAAGTTCTAAATGTTCCACTGATTTAAATTAAGAGATTGTTCAAAAGTTTTTAAAAATAATTTTATTTTTGTATGAGAATTATTATTATCTTGTAAGTTTCTAAAATATTTCACTGATTTAAATTAAGAGTGTTAAAGCGTGCTAAAAATTTATTTTTTGGATGAATATTATTATTTTTATTTCAAAAACATTTCACTGATTCAAATTAAAAGTGTTGAAGAGTGCTGAGAAATTCATGTTTTGAATGAAAATAATTTTTTTTTAAATTTCTGAAACATTTCACTGATTGAAATCAAGAGTGTCAAAGAGTACTGAAAAATTTATTATTTGAATGAAATTTTGTTTTCTTTAAATTTGTTAAACATTTCACTAATACAAATTAAGAGTGTTAATTGTGTTAAAAAATCCATTTTCGGGTAAATATTATTATTATTATTATTATTATTCCCAAAACATTTCACTGATTCAAATTAAGAGTGATGAAGATTGTTGAAAAATCCATTTTTAAATAATTATTATTTTTTAATTTCTTGAACAGTTCCCTGATTCAAAATAATAGTGTTAATATTAATGGGTGCTAAAAATTTATTTATTGTAAATTTCCTAAATATTACACTGATTTCAATTAGTAAAGTGTTAAAGAGTGCTGAAAAATTCATGTTTTGAATGAAAATAATTTTTTTTAATTTCTCAGTGATTTCACTGATTCGAATTAAGAGTGTTGAAGAATGCTGTAAATCATTCTTTGAATAATAATAATTTTTTGAATTTCTGGAACATTTCACTAATTCAAATTGAAAGAATAGTAAAAACTGGTAAAAAATAATTTTTTAATTGCAAATTCAACTGTTTTGTATCAAATTCATCTGTTTAGTTTGATAATTCAATAATTTGGTTGCATTTTTTTTCTTTTGTAATTAAAAAATGTGTTTTTGTTGAAAATTTAAAATTTCTTTAAAATACTTTTTTTTTTGGTATGATATTTCAACTTTTTTTTTTAATTTGTCTTTTCGGCTTGAGACTTATCTTTTTGGTAGAAATTAAACTTTTTGGGTTAAAAATGCAACCTTTTTTAAGAATGAAAAAACCGTTTCTTTGACTCAATTCTTTTCATTTATAAACAAAAATTACTCTAAAATTAAGAAAATAATTTTAAGTTATTGAGAAATGTTAATCAAAATGAAAAAACTATTCCTTTGAACAAATAAGGCTTGAAAGTTCAATAGTTTGGTTAAATTAGATTTTCTTTTTTAATTGAAAAATCTGTTTTTTATGTTCAAAATTCAACTTTTCTTTTAAATTTATTTCTTTTTCCATATTAAAATTTTGTTATTTATCTTTTTAGTTTAAAAATTCATCTGTTTAGTAGTAATTTCATATTTCTTGATTAAAATGCAACTATTTAAAAAAAATTAAAACAAGGTATCTAGGAAGTAACCATTTCTTTGAACCAAAGTCTTTAAATCAAGACATTTCTTTGGATCAACGCTATTTTTTCAACTTTAAAAATATTTCACGGATTTAAATTAAAAGAGAAAATTTGTAAAATTGATTTTTAAACTGAAAATTGCACTGTTCTATTATTACTTGAAAGTTAATTTTTTCCTTGCAAAGTGAAACATTCTGTCAAAAATTGATCTTCTTGGCTTTAAAATTTAAGCATTATTTCACTACATTTTTTTCTTGAAAAATCTGTTTTGGTTGAAAATTCAACTTTTTTGGTGAAAATTTGTCTTTGCGGAATGAAAATTCTTTTTTTTGGTAAAAATGTAATATGGTGATCAGATATTTCTTTAAAAAAAAATTCGTTATATCAAAGAATTTTTTTTTAAACTTCTAAATATCTTTTAGAATGACTCCAATTTTTTATAAGATTGTGAATAATTAAAAAAAATTAAACCAATTGTCTGAAAAATCTTCCACAGTTTTTTGTTTTGAAATTCGTAATGTTAATTAATACATAGAAACCTATAACTTCATTTACCTATAGCATCAAAGGGTTATGAATAGAATCCTTTTCTTATTTTTAAAAAATGTGGTAAAAAACTTAAGAATAGTATTGTTGCTTTTATTAATAAAGAAAAATTCACAATTTAAATGTTCTCTTCTAGACATAAGTGCCCATAATTAAAATTTCTCATTAAATACCATTTATAAAAGTGGCAAGAGTAAACGATTTCTCATCTTATTACAAATTTATATTACGTATCTGAAAATTACTGTAAACGTAATATTTCTCAGGATTTGATGAAAATTTCTAAGGATACTCTACAAGGAAGAACAGTTACGCCAGCCCCTCCGATCTCACGGACGCTTTCACTTTTATTCACAATCCGAAATTATGACAGAGTCGGGAAGATCCTCTGTCTGAAGATAAAGATAATCTTGCATCCTGTCCCAGCAAGTTGGCAAAAGTGAGCAAAGCAACTATTTTTATTTCCTCACTCACGTTGCCTGATGTCATCAGAAGGGCCATTTTTTGGTATACGCTTCTTATAAACAACAATTTGAAACAACAAAAAATATCTCTGTTTCAAATAATCTTACGATGATGTAAAAACTTTGCGGTTATTATTCCGCTATTAATTAGCACAGGAAACTTTTCCTGGAGCAGATTCTCCTACTGATCGCTTGCGTCGTTTGCAGCCAGAGATGTTGGGAAGGGGTTTATTCTTGCACTTCTTCATCCAGCCCTCCCAATGCTTGAACCCCTCCATTTCTTGAATTTTTTTCGCACACTTGACGTCGTCCTGGATATCGTCATCAGCAAAGTTCTCACATTTCTGGTTGCAAATTCCACCCACTCGACCCCTGGTACACCACTTTGCACTGTTGATCTGGAAGACACCGTAGGAGAAGCTGGACTGGGCCTTGGGACCAGTTATTTTCCGGGTATCGAGTCCACTCTCGTTCTGCATGACACAGACGAAATTGCTGATGAATGTCCTAGAGATGTTACCTTTGATGAGTGCCTCAGCGGCCTCGCACTGGGTCAAAATCTTCGCCTGAGTTCTCCAAACGATGAGAGTTAGCCCAGTGATCAGCAGAGGGCAAGAGCGCATTGTTGTCTTTGGGGTGTGACAAGTTGGAGGGTTATCAGGGTATTGATGATCTGGAGGAATGTGTAATCGGCTGACGAGCTAAGGCGACTGATAGGACTACCGCTTCCGCGGAAAATTTACAGTTATAGAGCGAACAAGGCGGCGCCTATCGACCTTGTGTCGAACATTGGAGGCGACCTTGAGCTTGAGTGATAAGACGGTTGAAGGAGGAGGAGGCATGGATTTGATTTTATGATAAAGGGTAGCTTGGGTAGCAGTTGGGTAGCTTGTTACATGTTACCAAGTTACTGGAAAATTACGTTACTTGTAACTTTTAGAGTAACTTTGTTAATTTTATAGTAACTTTGTTACTTTTCTTAAAAGTAACTTGCAAGTTACTTTGAAGATAATTTGTGTTTTTGTCAGGTCAATTATGTGTAGAAAATTAATTTCTTTTGGTTGAAGGTTCAGCTATTTTCTTGAAAATTCGTCTTTTTTAGTGGAAAAATACACTATTTTGTTTAAACATTACTCTCCTGATCAAGATAAATATATTCGGTCTGCAAATGTAACTATTTTTTGAATAATATTAACTGTTATATTTTTCGTTTGAAATTGATCCATTTCGGATAAAAATTCATGCATTTTGTTCAAAATTTAGATAATTTATTTGGCTAAAAATTAAATTTCTTGATAAAAGTTCACATTTTCGATGATTTAAAAATGCTACAATATTGGTTGAAAATAAACTTTATTAAATAAAATTTAATTCTTTTGTTCAAAATTCGTCCTTTTGGTTCGAAAATGATAGAAATATTAACAATTTGATTGTGAATGGTTTTATTTTGAAAATTTTACTCTTTTGTTAAAATGATCATCTTTTTGTTTTGAAAATAATGAACAGTACAACTATTTAATTAAAAATAAACGTTTGAATTCTTCTTTCTTTTTAATCTTCAACAAACCAAATAGTTGGAATTTCAATAAAAAAAGATAAATTTTCAACAAACAAGATTCTCTACCAAACAGGTCAAATTTTTTACACAATACATAAATTCTCACAAAAAAGTTAAATTTTTTACTAAAAAAAACGAAAGAAAGTTTCAACAAAATGTAACAACAAATTTTCATTTTTAACGAACAAAAATTTTTCAGTGAATACAGAAGAAATGTACTGAAATTGTTGCATTTTGAATAAACAAACGATGAAATTTCTACCAAAGGAAATGGATTTGCAAGCCAAACAGACGAATATTCAACCAACAATGATTTTTTATTTAAGAAAGAAAAAATATTTCAACTTAATTCTATAATCTTGAAGAAAAAAGACAAATTATATACCAATCATTTGAATTTTTAACCAAAAAGGATGACTGTCGAAATTGTTAAATTTTCAACAAAATAATTAAGATCAACGAAAAAGATCATTTTCAACCAAGCTGTTAAATTTTAAACACATAAATTAATTTTGAGCCGAAAAGCCAAATTTTCAGCTATGCAGAAAAATGACTTGTGTGCAAAATATTGAATATTCAATAAAAAAATAAATCTAAGAAAACTGAAAATACAAATTTTTAACAAAATCTTTAATATTTAATGTATAAATGTAAACATATTTTTAATGAAAAAAAAAACTGTTGAATATAACCAAGAAGACGAATATTAAGCAAAATATATTTGAATCCTCAACTAAAATAGATTAATTTTCATCCATACGATTGAATTTTTGAACATATAATTTATTTTATACCAAATAATTTAATTTCCTAAGAAAAAATTTTTTTTTTTTTTTAAGACATTAATTAGAGTTTTACGTGAATGATTCAATTTTCAACTAAAAAAGATAAATTTTCAAACAAAAAAGTTAAATTGTTAATCTTGTGGATGAATTTTGACCCAAAAAGCTAAATGTGAAGTTCCAGCCAAGAAAGGAAAAAGGATTTGAAACAAGATATTGAATATTCAATCAAAAATGATGAAGTTAAGAAAACGGTTGAATTAAAAAAAAGTTAGATTTTGAATCAAATTTTAAATAACAAAAACTATAACTAATAAAGATCACTTTCATAAAAAAGTTTAATTTTCTACCAAATAATGCAATGTTATATACCAAATTGTTGAATTTTCAAACTAAAAAGAGGAATTCTCTGCAAAACAGTTTAATTTTTAACTTGCAAATACCAAACTGTAACAAAAAATGTGATAGGTGATATTTAAACCGATTTACATTTATTTTGTTTTAAAGTAAATCCTAATCCTCAACTAAAATAGATAAATATTAATTTTAATAAAATAATTTAATTTAATTTATTTTAATAAATAAATAAAATTTTCAACAATACGATTGCATTTTTAAACATAAAATTGCTTTTCTAACAAAAAATACGATTTTTTAACATTCAAGATGGATTTTTAACTGAATAGTTGAATTTTTAACTAAAAAAGATCAATTTTCAATCAAAAATAGAATAGGTAGTTTACTTGAAATTGGAGAGGATGGGGGAGGAACCTCACCTAACTTACGGATGATCTCTAAGACGGTTTTAAGAGTTCCGCGTATTGTCGATCGATCATTCGTGTATGTTAATGAGAGATGCGAATTATGATGCATAGTACGTTCGATTTTACGTAATCCGGAATAAACATTTAAGATACATATTTTTAGATGTTTGTTATTGTACTTGACATTTTTAAATGCTTTGCTGTTTGGAATTGGAAGTTTAATTGACACTTTTTAAAACTTTGAATCTAGTTTTTTAATAATTATTTTATTATTGATTAATTAATATTATAGAAAATTTAGTATATGCCTAGTATTATTTTTCCATAATGATTTATACTTACAACTTTTTTTGAGATTATAGAAAAAGCATTTTACGGAAATTAGAATAGAAATTAATAATTTAAAAATACTGATAGTAATTTGAACGTGCTTTATGCGATTTAAAAATATTTTTACTTATGGCAAAGAAATTTCATATGAATTTGAAATATTCAAGTAATTTCCGAAAATTCCCACAATTTCAAAGTTATTTTAACAGATTGCAAAAAATATCCAAAATGATGCGTGCTCTGTAAAAACGTGTACACATTTGCGCATCATGCATGTCAGTGTTTTTAAGTGTTATTGTTGACGTACGACATAAAAACATAACCTTTCCTTGGAATAGTACAATTTTACAACTAAACATCAATATAATAGAATCAAAAATGACTCAAATATTTCGCGGAGTAGTGAGTTTTGTAGCATGACGTCACCGTCATGCTAGGATTTGAAATAGGTAAGTCCTAAATTAAGGACGAATTTAGTATGATTACCATATTATTAGCTAAAGACTCTGTGCTATTCTTGAGTAAATTTCAATTAATTAATTTCTTCTTGAGTTATTTTACAAAATGTTTAGCATAAATCTGAAAGATTAATGTAAATGATTATGTATAAAATTCCGATTTTTAAGGAATTTTTTACTTCAAGTTCAACTTTGGTCAAGAGCAAACAAAAATAAACTTTATATATTAATATTTGAAAAAAGATATTTTTAATATCCAATACACTCCAATCCAATCTAATCCAATCGAATCGAATTCAATTCAATCCGGATTAATTTAATGCAATCAAATCCAATTCAATCCTCGAGGTCAAAAACGAGTCAATAATTATTTTTTATCAGACCAGTTAGCGCAAGTGTAGGTGCACATGCCAAAGTTGGGGTTGCTTTACTCTTCGCACCATAA
This sequence comes from Belonocnema kinseyi, assembly GCF_010883055.1. Lineage (NCBI taxonomy): Eukaryota > Metazoa > Arthropoda > Insecta > Hymenoptera > Cynipidae > Belonocnema > Belonocnema kinseyi. The sequence goes on from NC_046658.1 coordinate 179,776,034, forward strand.
AGTACAGATATAAATGTCTATCAGCCAATCAGATGACAGTCTCAGTTATTTTATAGCACGCTGTACCCTAAGAAAATATTTTACGGCCGAGGCTAAGAAGTGAAGATCTCGTCCACAGTACCTAAAATCGCACTTCCCAACAGATAAAAAAAATATTAACCATATTCTGGAGGAAAATAATAACTTGGCAAGACTTCCTCTCTTTTCGAGGTGGGGAAGTGAAAAGAAATAAGAGGCGGGGAAATATGGTGAGTGAAGCTGAGGGAAGTGGGGGAAATGAGGTTAGAAAAGTGAGAGGAAATCGGCGGAGGAGATGTAGCAACAGTAAGGGGTGTTAAGGTAGAGGAAATGAAGGGAGAATAAGTATAGGAAGCGAGAGGGAGTAAAGTTAGAGAAATTAGGGTAAGTGAGGTAAAATAGGGGGAAGGAAAGTAGAGAAAATGATGGAATATGAAGTAGGGAAAATGAGAGAAAATGAGGGGTGGAGAAGTAAGCGGAATTAGTGGAGTGAAAGTAAGATAAATGAGCGAAAATGAGCGAAGGGGAAGTAGGGAGAGTCATGGAAAATTTAGGTAAGTAAAGTAGGGGACATGAGGAAAGGATAAGTAGGGCACACGATAAGAGGATAATAGGACAAGTTAGGGAATGTAAAGTTAAGGAAGGCAGGAGAAGTGAGGCGAGATAAGGGAAGGGAAGTCAATGGAATTACATGAAATTAGGAGAGAAGAAGGAGAAATGGCAGGAGAAGAAATAGGGGAAATGAGAGGAGAGAAAGTAGAGCAACTGAGAGCAAATGAGAGGAGGGAAAGTAGAAGAAGGTGGGCAACATGAAGGGAGGAGAAGTACGGGCAAATAAGGTAAGAAAAAAAAGGGAAAGTGAAGGGAACTGAGGAAAACTGGAGAAGTAAGGGGCAATACTCGAAGAGGATGTAGGAGAAATGCTGGGAGGGTAAATGAGGGATGAGAGGATTGTAAGGGAACATAAGCGAAATGTGAGTAGGAGAAGTGAGGGGCAATAAGCGAAGTAAAAGTAGGATAAATCAGGAGAGGGAAAATAATCAAAGTGATGCCAAATGTGGGAAGGGAATGTAGAGGAACATCGGTATGTAGGAGAACTAAGGGAAAATGAGGGTAGGAAAAATATGCTAAGTTAGGAGAAATGTAAGAAGGGAAAGCAGGGCAAGCGATAAATGAGAAAGTAGGGAAACTGTGGAATGGAAAGTAATAAAAGTAGGGGGTAAGAGGGAAAGGGAAATAATAATGGGTTGCTTAGAAAGAAGAATGAGTATGGGGTAGGTATTGATTGGCTGGAGAAGGGAAGTAGGGTAAGTAAGTGTTAGGAAGGGAAGCGAGGAGAGGGGGAAGGAGTTTAGGAAGGACTAAGGAGAGAATAAGGAAGTGGGGGGAGGGGGAGTAGAGGAATATAGGGAGAGTAGAGGAGGAAAGATCAAAAAGGGGGGCAATTGTTAGTGCGTTACAATATCCTTTTTTAAAGACCCTCGACATCTAGTTTAACTATTTTTTTAAATAATAATAATCTCGTAAAGTTCTTCTATAATTTTTTCAATTCAATCAATTTTGAAACTTTGTAATTTTTTAAACTCTTGTAAAACTATGACTTCATGAACATGAAATATGATTGTTTTGTAAAATCTAGGGTATTATAACAATGAAAGATGAGATGAAAGTTTTAAAAATAGATTCCTTACTGGAAAAAAGAGAAAGCTGGGGAATATCAATAATAAACGAAAACATTCTTAGCAATTTTCCGAGACTGCGTCACTTTTACACAACTTTTAGTACGGTCAGTAATCCGTAATGACTTCTTGTTCGGTTTTTCCATCATTGTCTATGCCATTGTAAGACGTACAACCCACAATATTCAGAGTCAATTGAGCGTGAGGATACTTGTGTATATGTATATGTTTTTTTTCCTTATATCACTGAATTTTTCTTGTAGGTGGAAAGAATAGGTAAGTACACTTAAGTGGTGGTCAAAGAGATTGCATAGTTGAATGATTTAATCTATAGAATTACTGCTGGGCGGAAAATAATATCTACGTAAGAATGTTGGTCTTTAACTACGTAATATTTGGAAAATGAACAATTTATTTTTTCTACTTGATTCTTATCTTGTCTTGTTTCATATAATATAAAATTTTCCTACTTCTGACAGAGAGGTAAAAAAGGGGAAATATGGGGTTTCGTTACAAAAAAGGGGAATAATAGAGGAATAATTGTTTTTAAAAATCAAGAAAGAAAAAAGATAAATTTTCAATGAAAGCGTTAAGTTTTCAAGCTAAAAAGATAAATTTTTAACAAAACAAATTCAGATTCAGAACAAATAAAACATTAATCTTAGACTAAATAGTTGAATTTATAACCAAATAGTTGAACTACAACTACAAACATGAATTTTTAAACCAATGGTCTAATTTAAAAAAAAAAATACTTTAACCTAAAAGAGGAGCATTTTCACCTATATGGTTGAATTTTCAAGCCTAAAGACGATTAAAAGACAAATGTTTGAGACATCAACCAAAAATCAACTAAAAAAAGAATTTAAAATAAAAAATATAGATTTTTAACTGAATTGCTGAAATTTTCAGAAAAAACAATTAATTTTCAATCATAATGGGATATTTGAATTTTTTATAAAAAACTTAATTTTAAATAAATTTTTTTTTGCTAGTGTAGTTGAATCTTTAATAAATAAAATAAATATTTAAAAAAGTAGTTTTAGTTTGTATAAAGTAGTAAAATTTTCTACAACAAAAAATAAATTATCAATAAAAAATTTAATAATTTAATTTTAAATTAAGACGATTAATTTTGAACTAAAAATAGAAAAACTAAGTTTTTAGTTATATAAATATTAAAGTTAAAACTAAATTAATAATAATTTTGGACTATCGATAGCTTAATCTTCAAAAGCGATCAATTTTCAGCTGAAAATAAATAAGTTATATTTTCATTTAAAAAAATTAATTTTTATTTGGAAAAAAGCGAAAATACAATAGAAATTAGGAAGATTATGAATGTTCCTGAAATTACCAAGAAGTTTGCAATCGAAAGTACTAAAATAGAAAAAATTCAGTTGACAACTACCTGAAGAATGTATCTGTTTATTAAAAATGTTTGCAAAAATTATAAAATTGATCACCTTATTATAATTGTTGCTGAAATTATCAAGAAGTTACACAATAAAAGGAGTAATAAAAAAAAAAAGAATTTTTCCTTCGAAAACTGCCCGAATATTGCATTTTTAAAATTAAATTCGTTAATAAAGTTATTAAAAATCATAACAATTTATAGAAAAAACACTTTTAACAAATAATTTGTTCATAAATTAAAAAAAAATTATATCATAATACAAAAAAATTTAACTAATGTTACTTAATGAAGCGTAGGCAATTGTAACAATTTTCATATTATTCTCGAGCACAGGGAACGTGGTCTATAGAAAATGGCAATTGTTTTCGTCATATTTGTTTATTTATAAGAAACTGAAAAACTAAATCAGAAATCTGTGTCGACGACAATTTTGGAAAATTTATCCGCATTTCAATAATTTTTTACGTTTAAAAAAATGAAGATTGGCAGTACAGAGATAGATAACCAACAAAACTGGAATTTGATCAAAAAATGTATTCAGTTTCGAGAAAATAGATATTTCAAAAGACAATCTCGGAGTGACAGTGACCACAAATTGAAACTGGCTCGACTGCGGATTGCGATAGAAAATGTAAAACCGTCATTTTCAATAAGAATTAAAATTTACTCTCGAAATATTGCGTGATGTGGTTTTTGAACGAACGATATGTATAAAAAAGAAGCAATATTTTTCTAAACAAATTGTCGTTTTAAACCATGTTAAATAATATAATTCTTTATGCAAATAAAATAATTTATACAGCAACAAAAAATTAGATATAAATCTTCTCACGCAAAATTTTAAAGTCCAACTAGAAAAAGTAGCCAAATATTTTCTCGTTTAAAAAATATCCATGCTCTTAAACTCAAATTAAAAATAGTTCAAGTTTGAGCGCCCAACGTTTGTACTGTTTTATTAGTAAGATGTAAAAATAAAATTTGAGTTAGACTCTAAATTTTTCAAGTAATACAATTTTAATTTGCAATTGATCACCTTGAAATATATATTTTTTTAATTGCTTAACTTTTTTAGGCAATAGGTTAAATATTTTAATATTTAAGAAAATTATATTTCATGGATCGTGGCGCGCTCTTGGAAGAGAAAGAAGAACATTATGAAGGATCCCTCTGCTTAAATGCACAAGCTACAATACCTGCATCATTCTACATTATCAACAGTTATTATTCTAGAATGATACTAAACCAGTTTTTAAGAAAATTGATCATCTAATTAAAAAGTAAATAAAATAAAATATTTATTTAATTAATAAATAAATTTTTAATTCAAACTAAAAATTTCGAATGACTCTTCACTTGTTGAAAGTTTTTAAGTACCTAAATATAAATTTTCTAGAATTCTCGAAAAATTAAAAAAAAATGGAGATTGCAGATGGGTCGAAAAAGAAGCTAGAAAAATTCAAAGAAATTTGTTTTATTTTAAAGGATTTTACAAGTTATATTTCCAAACGTTCAAAAACCTTTAAACATTCTGATCAGAATTTAAACAAATCTATAGTTTGTAAAAAACTATTGGAAATCTTTTTAAGTTCTATATTACTTTTGAATCTTTTTGAAACTTCTAAATATATCTTAAGTTTACTTAATTTTTTTATGGAATTTGTTAATATTGCAACATTGTGAAATTTTACTTTAAAATCTTCTACACTGTTCTTCTACATATTGTGGTTTATTTTTCAAAATGAAAAATCTTTTGGAATTTTTCCATCAATCTTCAGAAATTTTTTTTTCGTTTTAAAACTTTTAAAATTCTTAAAAGGCTAGAAACTTTTTTTAAATGTTTAATAATCTACTTTTTTTATAACATTTTTTTTTTAATTTGTTAAAACTACCTACTGGATTTTTTTTTCAAAATAATAATCATTTGCGATTTTCCCATCAATTTTAGGAACATTTCTTTACTTTTCTAAAATCTTTTAAAATTAAAAAAAAAAAATTTTGTTTGGAAATTTTCATAAATCCACATTTTGTTAATAAGTTTTTGAAATGTTTTCAAGTTTTGAATTATATTTTCAAAAACCTTTCCGAAGCCTATAATATTGTTTCAGATTATCTTAATTAAAACAATTTTTGTAATCTTGCAAAATTGAAAAATTTGGTTTAATAATCTTCTACACACTTTTTACAAATTTTAGGAAAGGGTTTAAAATGCTTTAAAATGCTTTAAAATGTCTTTGAAATTTCTGTTCGTATACATTTTTCAGGCTCAAAAAGCATATGGAATTTTCTGATCAATTTTTACATATTTTCTAAAATTATTCTAAGTTTTAGTGAATTAAAATTTTGCAAAACGAAAGAATTGCCTCAAGAAATTATAAATTGTTTTGGAAAATTTTGGAAATGTTTTAAAATGTTTTTTGAAACTTTTAAAAATATTCTCGCGAAAATTATTTTTCAAAATAAAAAATCAACTTAATTTTTCCAAAGAATTTAAAGAAAATATTTTTATTTTCTCTAAACGCCTCAAAATCATTTAAAAATCTAAATTCATTTTTAAAAAATTGAAATATTTGCAAGCTGCACTCGATTTTTTGTGAAAATTTGGTAATCTAGTAAAGTTGATAAATTTTGCTTTTAAATTCTGTTTATGTTTTCTTGGAATTAAACAAAATCATTTCAAATATTTAAAAATCTTTCTAAATTTTCCCTTCGTTTTTACATTTTTTTTAAATAAAAAAAACTTTTATTCCTTTCTACTATCTTTTCAAATGATTTATGTTATTTCTAAATTTTTTCAGAATTTTCGTTGCTGATAATTTTGGAAAATTTCATGAATATTTTCTTGAAACTATTAAAAAAAATATCAAATAAAATTTTCCTATATATTTAAAGGTTTTTTTGTCATGTCTTATGATATAATTCAGTTTTATAAATATTTCTTTAATTTCGCAAAATCAAAGCAAACAAAAAATTAACTAAAAATCTTTTACGTGTTTTTCAACAAATTTTGAAATATTCAGAACTTGAATTTAATCTTTTGAAATAAAACCTAAATTATTAGAAAATTTTCCAGAACTTTTATTTTCGGTACCAGCAATTTTTTGTTACCGGAATCGAAATTTTTTAGCGGTAGATTTTTTTTCTTTTACAATTTAGAAATAATAAAAATAAAATATTGAGTTTAGACCAGTAGACAAATGAAATTAACAGAAAATTATTATCTTTATTACTATGAGTAATATATAAATAGTTATTTTATACGAAAGACTAGAGCAACATTTAGAAAAAGACAAAATATTTTTATATTTAATTAAAAAATATTATATTTCATGGATCGTGGCGCGATCTTGGAAGAAAAAGAAGAACATTATGAAGGATTCCTCTGCTAAAACGCATAATCTACAATACCTGCATCATTCTATATTATTAACAGTTATTATTCTTGAATGATAATGAACTAGTTTTTAATAATTTATTATTAAATACAAAAAATGCAATAAACTATTTAATCTTCAATAATTTTCTTATTTCATTCAGTTTATTTATATTTATTCAAATTTCATAAATAATTATTGTATTTAAATTATGCTCATATCTGATAATGAAATTTTCAGTAGATTAAAAAAAAGTTTCAATGATTTATTTCCTCTGTATGTTGATTGAAAAAGTGGGCTATATTGAATGAAATATATGGCTTTATATTTCTTAAAAGAGCTTGCAATTGACTAACAAAAAAATTAATTTTGCATTAACGAACTCAGTCTTCTACTACGAAAAAAATGAGCTTAAATCTAGCTTTAAGACTAAAAACGGACCTAAATTCTGGTGTAACAAAAACAAGACTTTTTTCTGAATAATTTTGAGAGAGACATATTTTTTCAAACGTAATTTCAGAATGACGAAATAAAGCCTTTTTTTATCGTTTCTAATTATAGTTTAAGAGATTCAATCTCCTATTCAAATTGCTCGATAATTTAAAATTATAGACTATATTTCAAAACCTAAAAGTTAAATTGTACTGAAAGTGTCTTCATTTTGGCTTCAAAATGGTTTTAAATACATTTAAAGTATTGTTTTAACTTGATCATAATTTTGCCCGGCATTAAAATTATTTCTAAATATATAATATTCATAAATTAATATAAAAATTTGTTGTTTTATTTAAGTTAATGCATATAATTAATTTCCAATATAAAAACATGACGAAAATAAGTATTATTAGGATAATAAAGACATTGTGTTTATTAAAAATAAATCAATTGTATACAGAATAATTATTAATTAATTAATTAAGAGATTTTAGGGGATTTAAATAAAATTTTAATATCTCTAACGAAATCACAGGATTTTAAAACATTTTAATAGATACCCAAGTATTTTCACGAATTTTGAATTATTTCAGGGGATTTTAATAGTATATCGATGATTTTTAGATATTTTAAGAGGTTCGGTAAGATTTCAAGTAATTTTATGAGATTTAAAAAGATTGTCAGAGATTTTGAAGAATTTCAAATGATTTCCGCAAACTAAAAAGGATTTTCCGAGATTTTGTCAGATTTAAAAAGATTTGAAATTATTTCAAAAGAAGTAATGAGCTTTGAAAGGATTTTAGCAAATCCCGAAGTGTTTTCACAAATTTTGAAAAACTTCACGGGATTCTATTGCTATTTGGAACTTTAGAAGGAATATAAAGGGATTAAATTAGATATTTAAAAGATTTAATAGAAATCTAAAAGATTTGAAGAGATGAAGGAAATTAACTAGCACCATTTTAAAGGGGATCTTAATTTTGTTAATGGGTTTTACAAGATTTTACGAAATTTCAAAGAGTTTTAAAATTTACCTAGTGCTATTTCAGAGAATATTTTAATTTTTTTGAAGAAAAAAAAAGATTTGAAATAGACTTTTAAGAGTATAAATAGATTTTGAGGAATATAAAATGATTTCAATGGATTTTTGGGGATTTTGAGGAATTTAGAAACATTTCCACGGATTAAAAAAGATTTTAAGAGATTGTAAAAGATTTAAAGAAATTTCAAAATATTTCAAAAGAAGTCACGGAATTTTTAAGGATTTTGATAAATACCTAAAAATGTTCACGAATTTAAACAAATTTGAGGTTTTTTAATGATATCCCGAAGTTTTGAAGTCATTTGAAGGGATTTTATAAGATTTGAAAATATTTCACGGGATTTAAAAAGATTTCAATAGTTTAAAGAAATTACCTAGTATCATTTCAGAGAATATATTGATTTTTTCAAGGGCTTTCGCATAACTCGAGTGGGTGACAAACAGGTTAATCAGATTTTCATAAATTCAAAAAATTCAAAGGATTTTTAAGGATTTTAAAATCTGCGCCTATTACACAGTATTTGAAGGTATTTTAAGTGATCTTAAGAGATTTAAAGAAATTTAAAATAATAATTCAGAATCATTTTGGCGAATCACACAGGATTTTGACAGATTTTACGATATTTAAAAAAAAACGTTAAAGGATTTTAAGAGGTTTTAAAATATTCGAAATTAATTAATAGGATTTCAATACAATTTAAGAAATATCAAAATATATTTACGAATCATAAAGCTTTTTCTGGGATTGTAATTGGATTTCGAAAATTTAAATATATTTCAGGGGTTTCAAGGTTTCAAGTCACAGGATTTTAGAAATTTAAGGTTTTTTTAACGATTCGAAATGATTATAAGAGGATTAATATATTTTCAATAATTTAAAAGGACTTGAAGAATTTGCAGAAATTTCCTAGTACTATTTTTGAGAAAACTTAATTTTTCAAACGGATCTTACAATATTTCAAGAAACATCTCAGAGTTTAATCAAACATGGAATAGTTCAATTTTTAATTTGAAAAATTGATTTTCACAAAGAAACAAATTTTTAAGAAAATAGCAGTTTAATTTTAAAGTAAATAAATACATTTCTAACTAAAATAATAAATCCTTAATCAAAAAATGCATTTTGAACCCAATAGTTGAATTTTCCACTAAAAAAAGAAGAAAATTTTTCAACAAACTAGTTCAAATTTTCAACCAAATAGATGCCTTTTCTACTAAAAAGATTAAATTTTTAGCAAGAAAAATAAATTCTTGACAAGAAGTGGATTAGTTCAGTCTTCAGTTAAAAAATGGAATTTGAAAAGAAATTCAAATTTTAAAGTAAAATCCACGTAGTATTTAAGTTTTGTCCTATTGGTAAATTGTGCTATTCATATTGCATTTACTAGAATTGTCTTGCCATAGTAAACAAAATTCTGTAAATCACATACAACGCAGTTCAAGTTTGAAGTTTCACTTCAAAAAGCATTATTGCATTGAGTAATTTTTGTTGATTTATAAAATAATAAAAAAAATCATAGCTTATCGGTTGACGATAATTGCAGATAGTCAACTTTCGCGAGAGATTTTGTTCCTCCGGCTGACTAATAAATACTTTATCCCCTGCCGGTCGTCGGATGACCACCCGCCAATCTTTAACGTTTGTATCCTGATTATAACTTATGTTCGCTTCCATTGGAGTTGCGTGTAGAATGTGCGATTAGATTTTAAATTCAAGATGCTTTCTGATTCTTAGAAGCTTTCAATTCTAAAACCGTAACCTATTTTGCATTATTTAAATTTTTATTTTTGACGGTTCGGGGTAGTTTCGTAAAAATCATGAAGTTTAAGGCGTATTTCTCATTAGAAAAAAGTACGTTGAATGTGGTTTATTTAGGTATTAATTTTTCGAATACATAAAATACTGCTTTGCAACTATTAATTTTGCTATAAAGGCTATTATGAAATACAATAAAAGGTACACACAAAATTTAATTTTTCTATTTCTCAAAAAAATATCCACAAAGAAAAGAGATTGTTCAACGAAATTATTTTGATGTTAATTTTTTGTTGATAACTAAAAAAGCAAAACAAAATTAACAATTTAAGAGAAAAGAACAAATATCTGGAATTACTTTAAAGATACTTATCAACAATAATAAATTCATTAATCAAATATTTTATAATCTTGCATTTATCATTACTTCACTCTAAGTGTAACATTGGAAAAGGGGTAAATTTAAAAAAAATGCCACAGTGGTGTGTTATTTAAAAATATTATTGTTATAAATATCAATAAATGTTGAAATAAAATCATTTTAATTAACTTCTATTATTTATTACCTTACTCTAACTGAAATGTCAAAAAAGTTAAAAATTAAAAAAAAAGAAACAGCAATCTTTTAACAATAATCCGGCTGAAGATGGTTATAAATAATAATAAATTGATTAAACGAAGGCCTTGTTCACTTTAATTATCACGTCATCAAACTGCAAAGTTTATGAAGTTCACAATTTCAGAAAAACTGCAGCTTCTAGCATTATTCCAAAAGAATATTGTTATGAACAATACAAAATTATTTAAACATATTTTTCTTCATTTTTATTAATTATTTTTTCGTATCAACTGAAAATTTGCAATCAAGCTAGACAATTTAGAAGGAACCCGACTTTCTATCTCATTTCGAAGAGAAACTTTCTGTAAACAATAAAAATGGTTCAAAGCATTTTTAAAAATATTTGATTATCAATAGCAAGCAACCCTATGCATCGCCCGAGTATGTGTATGTTGTAGTTGTATTTTAGTATCCGGAGGGGTATCGTAGTTCAAATAAATTCAATAGATGGCACTGCGATTATTATGTATAGCAAAAAAATAAAATTCATTAAAAACTTCATACTTTTTATTAATATAAAAGGAAAAACATAGTTTTTAGTAACAGAAGAAGCAGCTGTAATTAGTGATTCATGAAAACATGAAATTTAATATTAGGAAAATTGAATATAAAGATGAAAAGATGAGTATTGTAAAAACATTTTGAATTTTATTCATGAGCTTATATTGTTTCTTTTTCTAATCTAATTAATTAGTTTTATAAACAATAGTGATTGTTTAACATTTCAATCATTAGTTGATAATATTATTCAACTAATAATAATAGTAATATTAATATTTATACATGAATAAGTAGCCTTATAATATACATTTTTATTAATTCATCTAGACATTTCCACTCTCTAAAATATATATTCATATATAATTTATTTATAATTAGTGTGGCGATTTGAGCGGGAAACCCTTATGTAAAACTGGGATTTAGAAGAAAGGTGTTAAAAAAATTTCTGTTTTAAGTCAAAATTCGTCACAATTTAAAAATTCCTTCTTCCGAAGATTAAAACAAGAGACTGCTTGAAATAATTTTCAGAGCAAAAGTAGCATTTCAAAAAGAAAATATTTCTGAATTATAATATATTTCCTTTTTGTTGAAAGATTCATAATTTTAATTGAAACTTAATCTCTTTTTAAAAATTTAACTTGTTAGTTGAATATCAATTTTTTAACTAAAAATTCATCTATTCCCATAGAGAATTTAACTATTTCGGGTGCAAATTTAAATCTTTCCAGTTCATAATTCAAGAATTTGGATGTAAATTTGTTTTTTTAAATTCTAAATTCTTTTATTTCGTTGATACTTCACGTATATTATTAAAAAATCAACTTTTTCGGTAGAAAATGAGTTTTTTCTTTAACAGTTAATCTTCTTATTTGAAAACTCTTCTTTTTGGTTGAAAATTCAAGTATTCCAGTTAAATGTTTAACATTTTAGTTCAAAATTCATTTTTAAGGTTAGAAATAAATTTATTTCTTTGAAAAATAACTTCGTTTGTTGAAAATTAATTTCTTTTTAATTCAAGATTAGTTATTTTGAATAAAAAATTATTTCGTTGGTCGAAAAAGAGCTATTTGTTTGAAAACTTGTTTCTCCTTTAAAATAAAAGGAATTTTGCTCACGAAAAAATTAACATTTAAAAAAATTTGTCTGAAAATCCGATTGTTTTATAAATTAAATTTTTATTGGTGAATCCATCTATTCTATTTTTGGTTGAAATGTTATCATTTTTTGATAAAATTAAAGTATTTCGTTGAAAAATGAAATTTTTTATTTAAAAATTAAACTATTTTTTCCAACATTCGTCTTTTTTACATAAAATTAGTCTTATTGGTTAAAAATTCATTTTTGGTAGGTAAAAAATTTATGTATTCCATTTAAAGACTCATCATATTATTCGATTTATCGATTTGGTTGAAAATCAAGTTTTTCAACTGAAAATTTAACCGTTTCACTGTGAGTAGAAAATTGACCTTTCCTACTTCAACATTTAAGATTTGAGATGCACATTTTTCTTTTCTGATTAAAAAGTCTTTATAAAAATGTATACTGAAATAAATAAAAAAAAAAATTGGCGTTTAAAACTCGCAAACCCTAATCTTTCACTCATGGGTATTTCATGGACCTAATAAAACAGACTTATTAGGAAAACCTCATGGGGTTCACGGAAACTCTAAATATGAATTTTATTTCGAGAAAAGAATTCGTTTTTATTTGTTGTTGTTGATTGAAACAATTTTTGGAAATGAGAGCATACAAATTAAAAAAAAAGTTTCGGAACACCCTTATGTGTGGTGAGAATGTAAGTAGACGCGAAAATTGTAGGCGTCAGGGGAGAAGGAGATTAAATAATAATTAAAGGGTACTTATTGTTGGTGAAGAGAAAGGAGAGATTCTATATATTAAAGAGACGAGAGAGGAGGGGTTTAAGATATAGGGGGGTTATAAGATATAGGATATTATATGGCTTGTTAAGTGGTTGAAGAAAAGATAGGAGGTGAAAGGTTGTTTAGATGATGGAGAGTGAAGATTAGGGATGTAGAGGAAATTACGGATGGGGATATATTAATCTATAGAAGGAAAATTTTGGTTAAGAGGGTCTTTTCAAAAGTAGATGTGAGGATCATCCATTTTCTCTCGGGAACGTCTAACTTAAAAGAAGGTGATCCGTGCTGGAGAATGTCGTATCAATGAAGAGAAGCGAGAATAAACCCGAAATGGGACAAAGCAAGAATATGGGAAATCGATTGGAATCGCAAAAGCTGGTTCATGGAAGAGTGGTAAGAGGGATGATCAAAAGTTAAAGGGATTAAGGATTTCATTTAGAGTATAATGGTATACTGAAGGAGGAGTAGAATTGGTAAGAGGTATATAAAAAAGAACGGACGCACTTGAATATATTTAGTAAGGGTACGGAGGCCGGGATTAATAAGGTATTGGGTGAAGGGTGGAAAAGAAAGGTGTACCATACATACGTGTAGGGAATGATTCCAAGGAGTGGAAGATCAGTAGGCATAAGATAATATGAGAAAGAATAGAAGGGGACGAGGCCATAATACAGGGATAGGGTTTGTTGAATGGTTAGTGTTGATTAAGGATGTAGAGGAAATCGTGAATAGGGATGTATTGATCCATGGAGGAGAAGAGGGGACGTACGTGTTCCGCTTCACAAACAAATTTTTAATCAAAATGCAGAATATCATTGGTAGTTTTGGAATTGATTAAAAAAAGAAATAGGATGGAATAGGATAAGTCAAGAGGATTGGAAATCCAACGGAATCACTAAGGCTGGTTTCGGAAAAACGAGGTAGAGATAAGTTAAAAAGGTTTTAAAGGAAAGAGAGAAGTAGAGGTCAGAAGAGATGACAGGAGGCATATAAAAAGTGTGAATGGTACTATATATGGGTTAAGGTACAGTCAGCGGGTTAAGTAAGGTATTAGAGGGGTAGTAGAATTAGTAGGTGAAGTGGGGTGACCTGACATGAGAAAGAGGAAAAGGTGTGTATTAAGTGAAAGAGGGAGTGATTATACAGATATATATGGTTTGCTGAGTAGTTGAAGGTTAAATAAACAGGAAAGGGTATAAAGATGGTGAACAGTGAAGATATGAGATTTGGAAATAATTTTGAAGTGGACTGTATTAATCCGTAATGGGACAGAGGAGAATATGCCCTCCGTTTTACAAACAATTTTTTTGTCCGATTGGCGAAAAAAAATCGTTAGAATTTTTGGGACTGAGTTAAAAAGCCTTTGTTTTTCGGATAGGGGTGAGTACATTCCTTTTCCTTTGGGGTACGTCAAACTGAAAGGGAGGAAATCGGTGCTTAAGAATCGTGGATCAATGGAGAAAAGTGAGGATGAACCTGAAATCGGGCAAGGCAAGAGGGTTGGAAATCGAACGGAATCGCAAAGGCTGATGCACAGCAGACGTGCTGGAGATAAGTTTTTACGGTAGGGTTACTAACTTACGGACTCGGCATTGTCGAGTTCCTAGTGACGGGAGGACAATGCGCCTTCGGGACACAATGCTTCACTCGGGACTCTGCAGGCAGTCTTGACTACCAACCTGCAACCCCTACCCGTACCGATATCCGACTGTTCCACCCCCATCCCATTCTATTTTAACCATAACGTCTACGTCGACGTTCTTTCCCTTTCCTTTCGCAATCGACAGTTCCAACGATTTCATGCGACAAGTCATTGCCAAAACCTTTAGGCGAGTGTATGTTTAAAACTCTAAGACTTCAGATGTTGGCTGACTAAAAGAAGCACTCTGTTTTTTGAGTTGTCCCACATTCAAGTCCTCACATACCCACACACGCAGCAAGCAGCAAACTGCCTTATTTAGTACATAACACCCTCAGAGAATTTAGGGAACTGTAAGAATTCTGAGAATTCAAAGAATTTCAGAAAATTCAGAACATTTAAAGAATTCCGAAGATTCAGCATATTCAAGGATTTCTGGGTGATTTAGAGATATGTAACGTGGAACGAAAAAACCAGAATTAGGACCCACAATAAGTCTATCGCAAAAAGAAAATCAAAGTGAAAAGAAGACGAACAGGTATAGCAAAGAAACTTTAATTTTGTTTGTAGAGAAATGGTGATTTTCTTATTCGATAAGAGAAATCTTTATTATTCAAAATGAAAGAAAAAAACGATAAATCGACATTCTGTTTCTAGCGCTGATTTTTTCGTTTGACGTGACATATATAGGATTTCGGAAAATTTAAAGAATTTCGAGATCTTTAGCAATTTGGAGTATTCAAAGAATTCAGAGTTTTTCCGGAATTCACAGATTTGAGATTTGGAGAATTCAGCGATTTTAGAATATTCAAGAGATTTATAATATTTAATGAATTTAGGAATTTCGAGAATTGAGAATATTCAATGAATTAAAGAAATTTAGAGATTTAAAGGAATATTCTATGAATTTTAGGAATGTACAGAATTAAAGGAATATCCAATTATTTTAAGGAATTTAGAGAATTGAAGGAATATTATAAATTTGGGATATTGAAGGAATTAAGAGAAATGCAAGAATCCAGTGAATTCAAGAAATTCAGAGAATTCAAGGACTTTAGAGATTTTATGAAATTCAGACAATTGCAAGTATTCCGGATAACCAATAAAGTTCAGGAATTCAACGAATATAAGGAATTACGAATATTCAAGGAATTCAGAGATTTACAACAATTCAGAGAATTCAAGGATTTCAGGGTATGGAATGAATTTAAGAATTTCAGAGAATTCAGGGAATTCAGAATATTCAAGAATTTCAGGGAATTCAGAATATTCAAGAATTTCAGGGAATTCAGAATATTCCCGAATCCCAGGAAATTCAAGGAATTCAGTGAAATGGGAAATTTCAGAAAATTGAGGAATTCAGGCAATTGAAGGACCTTAGAAAATGAAGGAAATTCAGAAAATTTCAATAATTCAGGATATTTGATAAAGTTCAGGAATTCAAGTAATATTAGGAATTACGAATACTCATGGAATGGAGAGATTTACAAAAATTAAGAGAATTAAAAAACTTCAGAATATTTAAGAAATTATTGACAGGCAATGAATTAAAAAATGTCAGAGAAATCAGGGGATGAATTAAGGATTTAGAAGATTCAAGGAATTCAAGAATTGCAGATACTTGCAAAAATTTAATGATTTCAAGGAGTTCGAGAAAAGCCATAAAGTCCAGAAATTAGAAAAGTCTGGGAAATTCAGAATATTCACAAATTTCATGGAAATCCAAAATTTCATATAAATGAAGGATTTCAGAAAATTTAAGGAATTCAGAAAATCCAAGGGATTTGGAAAAATTAAGGATTAAAAAAATCAAGGAGTTCAGAATATTACATAAATTTCAGAAGTTCAGAAAATTTAAGGAATATCAGAAATTCCAATTATTTAAGGAATTCATAGAAATCAAGATATCCAAGGAATACGATTAATTCGGAATATTAAAAAATTGAGGAATGTTTAGAAATTCAGGCGATTGAAGGATTTGCAAAGATTTGAGGAATTCAGAGAACTCAAGAAATGTGCAGATTCTTAGGAATTCAGGGATTTGTAAGAATTCAAGGGTTATAGAACTTTCAAGGATTTCACAATATTTAGGGAATTCATGATATGCAATAAATTCATTTCATAGCATTTTAGGAATTCGAAAAATTTACGGAATTCAAAAAATCTAAGAAATTTAAAGAATTGAAGGAATTCGAATAATTTAAGGAATTCTAAGAATTTAAGAAATTGAAGAATTCAAGGAACTCGAATAATTCAAGGAATCCTAAGAATTTAAAAATTCAAGGAATTCAAAGATTCTGTAAGTTCTCAACATTTAGGAAAATCAAGAAATGGAGAAAATGGATGCAACTTAAGGTGTTTATAGAATTAAAGGATTCTAATGACAGCAAGGAGTTCGGATAAATGAAGGAATTTTTAAGATTTCAAAAATGTTCAGAGGATTCAAAAAAATTCAAATAAGTTCAAAAGAATTCAAAAGATTACGAAGAATTCGAAGAAATTTGAAGAATGCAGAAGAATTGAAGGTGTTTTAAAAATAATTGGAAATAATAGACTAAACGAGAGAGTGCTAATAATTACCAAACATTTTTGCTGTTTACCGCTTATAATGCGTAATAGAAGCGAGGAGCTCTGTACATCTTAATATTCAATTTTTAATCAACATTTTTATTTTCTTCTAGTAAAGTTGAGATTCGACTCTGTCCATCGAAAAGAGTTCTAATAGTAAAGGGGTATATTCTGTGTAGGATTACGCTAAACTATAGGAGGCTTCAAGGCATCTGACTCGGTATGTATACAGGGCGTCCATACGTAGGTTCATGGAGAAACAGAGAGACGAGGGTGAGCTGGAAAGCCGTACTCGGCAGCGTATGCAGATAATCGGTACAAAGCCTTTCGTCGACTACTTTCGTAGTCAATTTGAATCTTTTATTTGAAACTGAATTATATATAATTGCCAATTACACCTTATTATCTCTTTTTTCCGCAACCCTTTTCCTCCTTTTCTCTCCTTGCTCTAAATTCTTTTCCTTCCCAATAGCTTTACTTGTCACTTCACCTTGCTTCTTAATCCTTACGTTTCCTCCTGTACTAATTATACCCTTCCCAATTATCTCCTTCACTAGTTTTCTACCTTTATCAATACAGTTCTCCTCTGTCACTGATTCTACCCATAACCCTTTCTCTTCTGCACTTCACACTCACCACTTCCATTCTTCCCATCCCATCCCATCCCATCC
>NC_046658.1:179793729-179803507 GCF_010883055.1 Belonocnema kinseyi
CCCATCCCATCGTTTTACTGATTATAGTCTTGTCTTAACCAAATGGGCTGATAGCATGTCTTGCCTTTGTTGGTTGGGCTGATTTATAGTCTTGTCCTAACCGACTGGCCTAAAACCGACTGGAATAATAACCGACTGGACTAATAACATTTCTTGCCTTTGTTGATTGGACTGACCTCGAGTCTTAATTATCTGAACTACAAAATACCTTTCGTAATGCAGAATACATTTTGCCTTGATTATTTTGAAAAATATTCACATTGCCAGGGCAGTTCCATAACATTGCCTTTAGTAGCTTGATTGGCTTTTCCTTTGATAATTGGACTGATAGCGCCATTTTGTTGCTCTTATTAGCTGGACTAGTCCTACCACTTTTTCTAGTATTGTCAGTGATTGTGCTGATCACAGTTTATTGAAAAATTGAACCTTTAAAACGTTAAAAACCAGAAATAGAAAATTTCGACTATTACATTATACTCTTATGAATCAGAATGTAAAAATTTGATTTAATAAGTCCTTATTCATTTTGGGAGCAAAATTACTTAAAAGCTTCAATTTAATTTATTTTCCAATATTTTTAAGATTTACCATCGGACTTATGTTTTAAAAACACTCTGCGCTGCAATATAACTAAGGTACATAAAAGTCAAAAATACTTTTTTGTAAGGCTTAAGTGAAACTTTTTTAAAACTTTTGTCAGAAAAAGGTCCTACTGAAGCAGGATTTTATTGGATTTCAACGGATTGTAAAGATTTGAAGTAATTTTATAATATTTCAAGGGGGATAAAAAATAATTCCATAAGATTGAGGTAGTTTTAATCCAATTTTCAAGAATTGAAGGGTTTTTAATTTTTTAAAGGGGGAGGGTCGGTAAGGCCGGTTTTTGGCCTAATTTATTTTTGGACCAAAAAATCTGAAAAAATCATGGTAGTATCTTATAAGTATCCCGAGTCGATTGCACGCTAAACGGACTACCCTCCACCCCCCAGCCACCCCTACAAATATAGGAAACACAACTGCCCACCAACTGTATTTTCGAGAGATTTTACACTCTTAAACATGTATTCTGAGGTTAGCTCGGGTTTACGATGGTTTTCGGGGTCGCTGAATACAAATCTGGCGTCCTTTGACTTTTATCGCGTCAGGTTCAAGGTCATTAGAAGGTCAAATCGAGAGAAAACGGTAAAAAAATCCAAAAAAATACGTTATAGGTTTTTGGAGTCGGTAATTACGAATCTGACACCCGTTGAACTCTATCGCTTCAGCGAATTATCAATAGATTTGGGACTATTTCTTTCCTAAATTTTGAAACTCTATGTACAGCTGTTCATAGCATTCGAAAACCTAAACAATTTATTGTAATGACTTTTTTCGATTAAAAGAAAATTATCAGAGTTATAGCATTTTTAAAACCCCAACAAACAAATAAAAATGAACATTTAAAGCCAAACAGCGCAAGATATAAAGAAAGTTAGTAGAAGAAAAGCGTTGATTTTTGAAAGTCCTACCAGAATATCATAAGAACTTTTTAAATTTTGTCGAAAAGTTGAAAATTGAAATTTTGATCGTACAAAAAATAATAATAAATAAAAAAATTCCATTTTGCGGTCAAACTATGCAAGATACGAAAAAAATGAATTAACAAAATTTGCGGGCCCTGAAAAGATATACAAATTTGGCATTATTAACTTTTTGATAGAACGAGTAGTTTTTATTTTATTCGAAAAAAGCAACAGTAAAAAGTTAAAAAATAAAGTTCTGAACAAATGACACAAGCTATGAAAAAATTAAATAGACAAAAGTTGCTCTTCCAAAACAAAATAAATACTTATTCACATACGTCATAAATAATTTTTGATAGGATACGTATTTTTTGTTTTAATTGTAAAAAATAAAATTCAAAATTCAAAAATTAGATTTTGTTGGAAAACGACACAAGGTACGAAGTAAAATTAACAGACTAAAGTTGTTATAAAAATATATTAAAAGTAAAAAAGTAAACTTTTTGGAAAAAGTACACAAAATACAATAACATTCTATTTAACAATATTTTGTGCCTAAATTATATGTGCATTGAATATAAACAAATTAAGTTCAAGAAAAAATGACACTAGTTACAGTAAAATGTTTAATAATCATTTTTATTTTAAGGTATTTGTCGAGTCAAAAGTCAGAATTCTGAAAAAATAGTTTTTCTATGATTTTAAGAATCAAAATATTATAACTGATGTCATTTTAAATTAAAGAACAAGATTATTGATAAAAAAATATTAGAATAAAGAAAAAAACCATTATTTTTCATCATGTTTTTTGCAATTGAATTTTTTCTGACCTTCCGACTTTCTTAACAAACTTGCTTGAACGATTTAGAGCCATAGAGGAAGCCATAGAAGCCCTAGACAAATTTACTTTTAAAATTGGAAGACCGAGGTACAAAAATAAATATAATATAAATTTGATAAAATAAAGTTCAAAATAATGTAGAACAGTTCGCATTTCCGACAAAATCAAGTACGAAGCATGAGATTCGTGAAAAGAATGTCTTCGTTAAGGCCAAAGGAGCTTTCACAAAAGAGAATTCACAATCACCAAATGGCAGTTGTCGATGCTTTGACCTTTAACTATAAAAGGCTTGCGCACAATTGTGGGGTTGATAGAAATACTGAGCGCGAAGCGCGAGATAAATACATTATCGAGCACAAAGCGCGAGACCCAACAGTCGCGTACCCTAGGCGTGCTCAAACTTGCAAACGAAGCGAGTCGCGAGCACAGCGCGCGATTAGAATGTGCCCGCACTGTGGGCAGATTTTTCTTATTTCTTTGGTCTTTTCAATTTTTTTTATTATCAAATCACAAAAAAAATATAAAAGTAAAATATAAATAATAATGAGTGCCGAAACATTGGTGTTTATTTTTTACAGATGTTTTTTAGTTGTGATTTGATATGAATAACAATAAAAAAGACGAAAGAAATTTAAAAAAAAGAGAAGGATGGTGATTTGGTTGGTTGCCTTCTGATGTTTCTTTCTTCTCTTTATTTTTTTCCAAAAAGGAAAATTCTTTTCTTTTTTAAGACCATGTCACGAGTCGATCACGTGACCAGATTCCTACCTTACCGATACTTTTTTATTTTCATACTTGTTTTTACACGAAGCACCACATCAAGTTGAAAATTTAGGATAGTAAATAAGAAGCACTAAGAAAGGCGGTTCTGGTATTAAAATTGAATAATTATTTTAAACGTTTTTTTTGTAAATAATTTTGTTGGTTACTTGGAATCGAAGCTTCTAATGTGTCCTCTAAGGGTTTACGTTTTTCTTGCACCTTCTTTCCTATTCCTTTACACACCCCCTACATACTTATATGGTGATAGGAGGGGGAACTACAGTTTAAGGTGGGTTCTGAACCACCAAGAACAACAGCTTCAAGTACTTAGAAAAAACCTTTTTTTCTAAAGGTACCGGTCCCGCGACTCTCCGGAGATGAAACAGAGTTCACCACATGGGCCGCCGAGACTCTTCCAGAGTGCGAGTCCAAAACCTACGCCTTAGCCCCCACGACCATCGTCCCACTTTTTTTGGTTACTTTTTTCATAATTTTTTAAATTTAGGGCCAGGCCAACTCTTCTTAGTGCTTCCTATTTTCTATCCCAAACTTTTAACACGATGTGGCACTTCGTCTGAAAATAAGTCAGGAAATAAAAAAATGTGTTGGTAAGGTAGGAATTTCGTCACGTGACTCACTTATCATGTGGCCTTCAGAGAAAAAAGTGTTTTTCTTTATTTTTTAAAAATTTTTATTGGAACATTTTATGTTAGTTGTTAAAATTTGTTCGCTAGATTCCTGTTTTTATTTTAAAGAATTTGGAACATTAAAACATTAAGTAATTTCAAACTTCGTTTAAAATTTCAGTATCCTAAAATTATGGTCGTGAAACTGAATCGTTAAAAATTAACCATGTTCAGCATTAATTTATTGAGGATCCCAATGAAACTTTTTTGACTTATTTTCTTACTGAAATCACTGCTCTATATTTTAGACACGTATGATTCAAGTAACCTGGAGGACTGATCTTCCCAAAGTAAATGCTCACCCTCGATTTCGTTAAGCCGCTTAAGAACGACACATACGAGTATATGAAGTGTATAATTTACTGGTTTCTTTTCACTTTCCTCGAAGAGCCAAATACAAAAGAAAAAAGGGAACTGGTTTTGAGAGAATATAGCGGAAAGCAGAATATAGCTGGAGCCTGGAATGCTTCTAGGATTGCTATTGCTGATCCCCTACTACTGAGAGTCCTATGAATTGGCGTGCGTGCATGCGAAAAGTATTTTAGACATACGGCTACAAAAACGAGGAGTGAAACAATGTGCCTTTGTGCCAGAAAGAAGTAGAAAAGCTAAACCAAAAGAGCTAAGAGCGATTGAAATACTTGAGAACCCCAAGGCTAAGTCAAGCCGGGATCCGAATTCTTCGTTCCACTGCTGTTTTTCTTTCTCCACGGCATAGTAGCGATTCATCACAGGGAAGCTTTTATTTTACTTCAAACAAATGCTGACCGCGATTTTCAGAGCTTTATCAAACGTCAGCTTTTTACAACATTTTCTACTTCTGTTATTGCTACAGTTTATCTGAAAGTTTATCTGCTGTTTATATTTTTATCTAATTGATTAAGTAATAAGTAATAATCAATGTTATCAACTTTTATTATTAAAGGTCTTTTACACTAGTCGCAAGAGGCAAATGCAAATTTTATTTAGCGTCTTATTATTTATGAAAATACGAATTCACCTATCCTAATCAATATTAAAAATTATAATTATATCTTGAGATAATTACGTCTTGATAAGCATAGCGACAGCCTAGGAAAGTGTAGCATATCTACACAATTTCCAACATTTGAGGCAGTCTGAGTAGTTAGATTATGATACAAAAAAAGAATTCAAATTAAATTTGAACCACTCTTATCGCTCGCTAAAGAAAACCCCATGAGTGACCAATTTAAATTTTACCTAATATCGCGGTTTATTCAACATTTTTAAAAGTTCATTTTTCATAAATAATGCTTAATCATTAACTTAAGAACACCTGGTTATTTGTTAAGTATTTTAGAATTGTTTAAACATTTGTTTCTTATGTTATTTGCGCAATGAACATATTTTTCAGTCGTTATGAGTTCTTTAATCAACAATAAAAATAAAATTATTTATTTATATAACTTTACAATTATTTAAATAATTGGAGTTTGATCAAATATATATAGCTTACCTAAAAAAATCAGGAGAAGCATTTTATCCTGCTAATTTTTCCACAGATTTTAATACTTTCAATTACTTATTTGTTTTCTAAGAATTTTTTAAATGTTTAAAGAAATTTGGATTGGTTAAGTGATTTTATTTTGTTCAAATAATTCAGTTTTGCCGTTTATCGAAAATTCAAATATTTGTAGGCACTACTTTTCTTTCTAAGAATACTATTAATTTAAAAAAAATTAAAATCGTTGAAAAAAATTAGAGAATGCATGCAAAACAAAAATGATTAATTAAATGAATTTAATTTTTTGAAAAATGGCCAAATAAAAATTATTTTAAGAAAATACATTTTTTTATTTTATTGCACAAAAATATTACAATTCGTTCAAAATTTGACAAGATATAATATTTCTCTTGCTTTTTGTAATTTCAACTATGTATGCTTGAACAAACATATATTATTGAATTAATTGTAAAATTACTTGAACGAATAATTTTATTGTTATTATTGATTAAAAAACATTTGCCGCATAGAAAATACGTTAGTTTCATGACTTACATGGCAAAAAATGTTTAAATAAATTAAGACTGTTTGAACAATTAAAAATTTACTAAAAAAAGTTGAGGTATTCTTAAATTAAGGAATTATTATTATTTCTAATAAAAAAATTAAAGCTAACTAAATTTTTAAAAGATCATTTAGAGCCCAATTTAGGAAAAAAGAATGTTCATCTATTTTACTTGAATATAAATTTGAAACAAATGTAAAATTAATAAATATTGTTGTAAATATATTGTGAAAAAATTAAAAAAAAATGTATTCTTCATTATAAACAATTTTTATGAGCAAATGTCTAGTTCGTTCAGTTTTGTTTTTCATGTACTTTTATTTAAACGTGTTTTGCCCAAAAAAATACTTTTTAAAAAGAAGTAATTAAAACTCTAAATAATTCCTGAAACTGTGCTTTTTTTATAAAATTTGTTTATAACAGAAATAAATACATTTATTTTTGTTTTTTATCATTTGCATATTACTTTAAATTGGCTAGAAAACCAAAAAAAACTTCATATATATTAAAGACCATTCAGAAATCATCTTTCAATATTTATGAACATAATAAATCATTGATTTATAATACTCTATGAAGTTATGCTTCGCGAATTTTTATTGATTAATTACGTAATAATATTAATTATTTTAATTTAATTACGTAGTATTAAAACAACCATATCTTAAATTTTATTCAAGTTTTTGATCACATAAAGGGAAAAAATAATTATTTTTCAAAATCTGCCTTTAAAGATCTCACAATAATTCAATTAGCTTTTATTAAAAAAATTTTTGAAATATAGTTTTTATACCACATGCATGATATCACTTCTTTTCGACGCCTATAAAGTAGGGCTAAAGATAAACTTTTTACTCCCTTGGGAGTAAAAAGTGACGTCAGAGGTAAATAATGAAAATGATACATACATCTATGAGTTCGACTTTTACGATAATCAGCTCACTCACTGTAAGAACTGTAAGGAAATTTTGGTTACAGGTAATAGAATTTTCCGGTGACTTATAGAAAGTTGCTGTATATAATCAATCCAATTACCGTAAATTATCAAAAATGTCAGGAAAATTCTGAAAATTTCCAGAAATTTATAAACATTTTAAAATTGAATTTTGGGTAATTTATCTTAAGTTTGCATAAATTAAGTGGAATATTATCATACATTATCAAAAAATTTCATAAATTTCCTGAAATTTATAAAAATGATTAACAAGAATTTATGTTAATTTATGGTAATTTACCATATTTACCTGCATAATCACAATAAATCACCGAAAACTTCCAGAAATTTCCAGAACTAAAAAATAAAGTTCAAGACCACGTCTACATTTTCAAATACATTACAAAATGTTGAGTTATATTCAGTGAAATCTGTGAAATTCACATATTTCTACGTTATTCTAAACAGTTGTAGGTTATGTAGCATTTTAAACCAGAAATTAATATTTTTAAATAGAAATAATTAAATTTCAAAAATTCAAAATTTTTTAAAAGTTTGTATTATACCTATTTTAACAAAAAATATTATAATTTTAATAAAATGTATAAGCCTTGTATCAAATTCTGTATTCCAAAATCTTGGAAGGTTTTATTCAACGAATTCTGTAGACATATATCATATTTTTTCACCAATATTTTAAAATGAAAATTTAATAAAATCTTGTTCCCTCATCTCAAAAATTTCTATTATATTTTATTTGTTGTAAAATCTTTTTTTTTACCTTCTATCAACAGTTTTTTATTAAAACTGTTGAAACTACATGAAATAAAGCTTTTATCGAAAGACATTGATACCTATTTCGTACTTTTGAACACATTAATAAAAAAAACTTGAGGTATTGTCGAAAAATTGTAACCTATACAGGGGCAGGTTCATTTAAAACTGAAAACAAATTTAATCACAAAATATTTAGATATTAAAACTTTTTTATGCACAAACCCATTAAATATTAAATTATTTAAAGTATATTGGAATAGCTTCCAAATTTATAATTTTAAAATCGCTAATTATACTTTCCAAAATTTAACCAATCCAATTTTAATTTTCAAATAAATTCTATGAAAGGGAAACATTAAAAATTTAAAGTTCAAAATATGAATTCTCAACTCTTTAATTGTAACCATTTAAACTTACCAACATTAATTATTTACTAATTTTGAAGGTTTAATGCCACTTTTTTAAAACTATAAAATAATTTCGCGCGAACAGGTTAGTACCTTTGGTGGGCTCGATTGGCGCTACGGTGCCTGGGTGTGTTTGTGTGTGCATGGGTGCATGCGGAATGGACGAAGAGAGATGCTTGTCTTTCGTAGAAAAAAAATGTTCACTTTATCCAATTAAGCATTTCGTTCGTTGCGAAACGTTTTTGAATTTTCTTTGCTTTGCTTAATCGAAATAAAAATATTACTGTTGTCCTGAGAGTGGTTTAAGTATATAGTATTAAAACGATTTGCTTGTTATTATTTTACCGAGCAGAGTGCTCATCAGAATTTTCTTGGATCCTGGATAACTTCAATAATGAAACTTTAAACACTGATGTATTAATTTCAGATAGTTTAATTTTTATCTTTTTAAATTTTATGTTCTATTCTCAATTTCAAAAGTAGGATTGTTTTTTCAAGAAATAATTTTAATTTAAAAATATTTGATTTATTTTTATATTTGCAAATTACAAAGCTAAATAATATCATTATATACATGCTATTAATTTTTTATAATAATATTATATTTATATTTTATACTTTAAAATTATGTACAAAATAAAAATAAAATATAATTTTAATAAATTTTTAATTGGCTTATTCAATGTTACAGGAATAATTCTTTATAGTTTATCTTAAAATGTTATTGTTCGAAATAATATAAACGATTATTAAATTAATAGATATATTGCAAAATCATTAAGTTTAATAATATTATTATATACATTATAATTAAATAAAATTATTACATTAATGTTTTATTTATGTTAATGATTTAATGTTAAAAAACATTTTAATTTATAGATTAAAATTAAATAATACCGTATTTTTATTTTAACGTTATTTAATCAAAATAAATAAATTTATAATTAATATTGGAGCTATATTAATTATAAATTTTACATAATTGAGTCATTAACAAAAATTTTTTTCACGTTTCAGTTATAATAATAATATTTTCATTATTTATATATTTGAAAATTATGAAGTTTAATAATATTATGTGATACATGCTTATAATTTTTAGAATAATATTATATTTATATTTCATATTTTACAATTATTTACAAATGTAAAATTAAATATAAGTTGAATAATTTTTAACTTGTTTTATTCAATGTTACAGGAATAATTTTTACAATTTTATCTTATAACCTAATTTTGTTGAACAATATAAAAGATGATGAAATTAATAGATATATTGTGAAATCATTAAGCTTAATAATATCATTATAAAAATTAAAATTTAATAATAAAAAATAAAATATCAAAGTAAATAAAGATTGGATTAAAATTGTTTAATATTTAGTAATATAAATATGTTATTTCCTCTCAGATTATGTAATTAAATATTAGTTGTTACTTTCGTAATAATATTTTTTTTTATTTTAAATACTTGTATTGCAATTATATAAATTTTTATGGTGCTTCCGATATTGTGAAATGAGTATTTAAATTCAATTTTCTAAATCATATGTACATATATTTTAATTTTTTTAACTTAGTTAGAAAGCTTATCAATAAATTATATATAGAGAAATGCATTTTTAATTTTAAATGAGAATATAATGTAAACATTATTTGAATGTTTTCATGAAAATAATTGTGTAATGTTGTGTTATGTTAATTTGGTTATGTTGTGAAATTACACAGCCACATAAAAAAAGTGTGCGGATCTGGTAACAAAACACACGTATTCCTATGGATTTTGGAGCGCTGAATTCAAATTCGGTATCAAAAATCACCCATCACGTCATGGTT
>NC_046658.1:179803607-179815358 GCF_010883055.1 Belonocnema kinseyi
ATGTGTGCTACATCGAATGGGTCAACTCGAGCTTAACCTAGAAATAAATCTAACCTAGCCTAACCTAACCTCACGAAACACAATTAAACTGATTGTGTTGTCACATTGTGTTTGCGGTACCGTTTGAATGAGCTTGGGCTTAACATGCAAAGAGGTCAAACCTATCCTAACCTAAAAAAACCTAACCTAACCTAACTTCACGTCACACAATTAAACTCATTGTGCTGTCCCGTTGTGTTTGCGGTACCGTTTCATTCAGCTTCGGCTTAACCTACATAGAGGTTTAACCTATCCTAACCTAACAAAACCTAACCTAACCTTACCTAGCCGAATGAAATTCAACCGCACGTGTAGCTATGTAAGCGTACGGTTGTCAGTCTTAAATGTGTGCTATATTTAATAGGTTAACTCGATCTTAACCTGCAAATGAATCTAACTTAACAGAACCTAACGAAATTTTGCTTAACGAAACACAACTTAACTTAAGTGTTCCCGTACCTGTGTCTGCCATGACGGCATGAACGCCGTTTACCCAGGGACTCAGTCAATGTGGATCCGTTGCCCACCATCACCACGTCGAGGTGCCCTGGTTACAGACACAGGCGAATAATGCTAGCAACAAGCGGTTACGAAACTCCAGATATTTACTCCTATTAATGTCAAAATATGAAAGTACGCAAGAACAGGGTTGCCAGCGTAATCGGTCAGGTTTTGTTAGGTTAGGATAGGTTAAACCTCTATGTAGGTTAAGCCGAAGCTGAATGAAACGGTACCGCAAACACAACGGGACAACACAATCAGTTTAATTGTGTTTCGTGAGGTTAGGCTAGGTTAGGCTAGGTTAGATTTATTTCTAGGTTAGGCTCGAGTTGACCCATTCGATGTAGCACACATTTGCTACTGGGAAAATATGCTTCCAGAGCTGTACGTGTACTTCAATAAATTTCTGTTAATTCAGGTTAGGTGAGGTCAGGTTCTGTTCGGTAAAGTTATGTTAAATAAGTTGATATCAGGCAAGGCTTGATCCTTCACCGTTGTCGACATGTGTTTGAAGTAAAAATTTGGATCACTGGCATTATTTTGAAATTTATTTGCCTCAGTGCATGATTTTTCGTCATTTTCTGAGGTTATGGCTCAATCATGACGTGATGGGTGATTTTTGATACCGAATTTGAATTTAGCGCCCCAAAATCTATATGATTACGTGTGTCTTGTTACCAGATCCGCAAACTTTTTTTTTGTGTGGCTGTGTAATTAATTAAATATCTACTGATTTTACAAAAAATCACATTTAATTTTCACATATAATGGAACATTGAATATGATTGGCATAATATAAATCAATTTATTTTTAAAGTACCTCTATTTCAATTAAGTCACTTTTCGGAATTATGCTTGTGTTCTGAGATTAATATTTTCATTCGATTTTCAAAATTATTTGTAAAAATGTTTTAATTTTTTCCCTCAAAGTAATATTAAGTCACTAAAAAATGAAATTTTCGTAAGTAAAATTTAAAATCAGTGAAACAAATTATTTGAGGCTTTTTATTTTCTTAACCATTTAATTCATTATCAGCTGTTAATTTTCTTCACACTTTCTTCATATTTGTTTTAATTAGTGATAAAGTTTATTCATAAATTAGACGTACTTTGACGAAAAAAGTACTGATTTGACAAAAAGTGACATTTTCTTAAATTAGTTTAAAAGTTTAAGATTAAATAAAATTTTTATAAATAAAAGTTTTAATTTTAAAAATATATAAAGTTAAAGTTATTTGAATGTTTTATGGCAGAATTTTATTTTTATGGTCTTTCTTTTCTAAAATGGTCAATTGATTGTTAGCTAATTAACGTTTTCTGATTATTAAAGTAAATAAAGATTAAAACTTATTTCCTGAAATTAAAGTAACATAATTTAATTATTGACTTAAAGGTTCTATAATGGAATATTGAATATAATTTGAATATTAAAACTGAAATTATATTTGCAATTATACTATTTCAATTAGATAATTTTTCAAATACTTATGTTTATGTTGTGCAATAATTTTTTCTTAATATTTTGCTTCGAAAGATTTTGAGATTATATTATTTTAAACAGTTACGGGAAAATTGTAAGCAGTTAATATTTCATTTTGAAATAATAATTAAAAATCTTAAATGATAAAAATGAGCACAAAAGTGAGCGTGCGCGTGCGCACGCACATAGTAGTCTAGTATATATAATGTCTTAACGGCTCTCGCTCTCCTACCCTGAGAAACTGATTCAGCCATCAGTTCTAGGAAAGCTGGGAACGGGGTGACTGAACGCGAGAGTTTGGTGTATTATGAAAATTTAAACTCAAACCCTCCAAGAATTAATCTAAAAATAAATTCAAATAAAAATTTAGTTTCAACACTTCAAAGACTTGCCTGTTTTAAATGTTCTCAAATAAAAAATTTGGTTTCTTTTGAAAAAAACCACTGTCATTTTCTCCATTCGAAATTCACTACCCTGAAAGTTTAATTATTCTTAACACTTTGAAAATGATATGTTATTTAGTTGGAAACTTCAAAAAATTACAAAAACCACGAATTATGAAACAAGAGAAATCTCCCACTGCAAGTTTCTTTCCGTTTTCCCTCGGTTCTTCTGATTCTCTCAGGTGGGTGGCCACCCTGCTAGAGAAATATAACACATTAAATCTGTAATGTAATTACTACATACTAGTAACAATTTTATCCTACTTTGGATCATCAGCAATATTTTATTAATTTTTATAATTTTCAAATGAAATGATTGATGTGGATGAGTCATTTACATTTACTATTGCAAAATTATTTGTAATTCGGTTTTTATTACCTAGGGGCGATTCCGCGCATTCTTCTGCAGTCATATCTTTAACAGCACCACTGTACATGTTTATTTTTACCCGTCTTTCATAGCCAGATCTTGTGTTATACATTCCACGAAGCCGTTTATTTCCCTCCACTATTGCAACAACGTCGCCATGAAAGGTTGTTAAAACATTTCGTTCGTCGGTTGGCATGGGGACAAGATTATTATTCTTGTCTTTTACCTGAATTGGTTTATCAGCAGGAAAAGTGTATATTTGAATTTGGAATCGCCGTCGTGGATTGATGTTGGGGACAAGCCGCATAAATCTAAGTTGTCCAGGAGCACATCCAAGTATGCTTAAAGAGGGATACTTGGCAGGAGGAAAATTGGAGATGGCAGGACGAGACCTGGAACTGGCAGGAGGAGACCTGGACCTAGCACGAAGAGAAGGCTCTGCTGGAGGAAGTGATCTTTCTGGAGATTTATGTGTGACAGCAGAAGAAGAATTTCTACAACGAGGTACGCCATGAATAGGCTCGCCATTAGGTAAACATTCAAATTGGGAACTCATTTCTGCTAGAAGAAAAAATTTAAGGATTACATTTTTCTGATAGTGGAGAATCGTTTGTTGGTATATCATGAAGTTCTTGTGGGTATATTATGAGCAAAGTTTGAAATTAAAGAATCTTTGACATCGGTAATTTTTGATACCCTTATAAATAATGCCATTAGCGTAACTAGCTTTTTGTTATTGAGTAGAATTAAAAAATTCTTTCTTTTGTAATTCTTTAAAAACCATAATTTACGATCAAAAACGTTTTTTTCTTTACAACTAAAAATATTCCAATCTACGTTAAAATTTGCTATAATTAAACACTCAAACTTAAATGAACGTTTTTCGGAGTTCACTTTCAACAAAAAAATTATAAGAATATTTGTTTTTCTTAATTCTTTATTATAATAATCAGAGAAAATTGTAGCTAATATGCCGCAATTTTATCTTTAAAACTCTTCAGTTTGCTGCTTAATTATTATGATAAACCAATTCTGTCAAAATATTTCTTGATATAAAATTTAAGTTTGCTTTTTGTGACAGATTGAGCTTATGTTTTATCTCTGTATGTGTAACGCCGTCACCCCCCACCAACCGAAACCATATAAAACCTCGCAGTAAAATTTCTGAAAAAATTTAAATTGTAGGCATTTAGTTTATTAAATGTCTGGTAAACGCTTTCACTTTCCTCAAAGTACTTTCATGTACTACTCATTTTACAGAAAAAATAAAATAAGGTTTGGAAGACAGTGGCAATTGTGATAGATTATTGGGCAGATTAAATCGCACAAATTCTGATTTGCGCATAGCTAACAAAATATACTTAAAATTTTATATACGACTTGTTCTTTTTAGGCATAATGTTAGATATTATTATATTTACCAATAAAATTGTGGATGATCGCAAAGGTTAAGACGAAAGTATGAACAATTCTCATCTTCTCTCGGTTAAGAAAAAACAGATCAATGTGATAATGTAGAATCTCATTTGCAATGCAACCAATGAATACTCTTGCGATTCTTTGGATTGTATAAGACCTTCATCATGTAGCTGCTATCTCATTGAATGTATACGTCAAGCTTGTTTTTCTGAGATAATCACACGTCGTCAGAGTCAGTTTCAACATTTAAAATTTGATTAATTTTTATTACTATGACATCAAGCTGGTTGCCTTTTGGGGTGAGCGTGACTCACTTTTATTTTTTCACTTCTTTTTTAAATGTTCTCCTTATAGTAAATTAGGGAATTGACAGAAAAAAAGTGATATTTAAATAAGTTTTACCTTACACACAAGAATTCTCTGGTTTTAATCCAAAAAAACATTTGTAGTCCTTAAACTGAAAATTGAAACTAAAAATTAAACTGAAAATTATTATTTTAATTTCAAATTAAAATTCTGTCAAATCTAATTCGCAGAAATCTTGTTTTACATCCTATATTCCAGAATCGAGAAAGTTTTTATCTAATTCTATCCGTCGTGAAATCTCATACTTTATAAGACATATTTTGATTAAAACTCAATTAAATCTTAATTGTTTAAGGTTGTATACGAAAGTTTCAGAAAAGTAACTACTTTGGTGATATTTTTTCTAAAGAAATAGTTAACTGCAGAGATGCGGAGTATTTCAAAAAATTGTATTTGAGGTATCTGAAATAAAAAATAAATTTAAACAAAATGCATTTGAAATATCTCACGGGGAAAATACAATTAGCTGATGTAGTTCAGATACAACTACAAAATACTGTGCAGTATCATTCTGTGACATGAATAGATGCGCAGTCCAGTTATTTTATGCGCACGGCTGCACAGTAGAGTTACTACACGATTAGGCTGCCCGTTAGACCCCTATAATTCTTAAAGCTGCATTGGAGTTACATGACTCATATAGATGCGCAGTACAGTATAGTATAGAAGTATATATATATATATATATATAGACCGTTCCCTTATATAGTCGATTAAACTGCGCAGTAGAGTTACGGAACGTACCAGGATGCGTAGTAGAGTTATGTGGTACATATGAATCGGGGACCCTTATGAAATCGACCATATAAGGACAAGTCACAGCTATACACACTTAAAGACTGTACTGCGCATCTGTACGAGCCATGTATATCTAATGCGCATTCATCATCGTCGACTGCAGTGCACATATACTGCACACCCCTAAATGCAGTAGGCCTTTACTGCGCACATGCGTTCATTACATGTGCCCGTCGAGCATCCTTACACGCTGCAAAACTTACTGCGCATGTTTAAGCATTATACATCTCTACTGCGCAATCATAAAGAATGCACGACTCTAACGCGCAATCATACATATCGCAGAACTCTAATGCGCACTAATGCAAATCACATAGCTCTACTGCGCAGTCACGCACATTTACACGAACTTTACTGTACATCCATACACATCACATAAACCTACTGTGCAGTCATACACATGTCATAACTTTACTGTGCAGTCATTCACCTCACAGAACTCCGTGCATCTGTACGAGCATTGTATCTTCAATGCGCACCGATAGACATCAGAGATCTCCAATGTGCAACCTTGACTGCAGTGTATATCTAATGTGCACTCATACATGAATTATGCTTTTACTGTGTACACGCGTGTTTCACACGAGGCTTTCGATCACCCCTACGCTCTGCAGAACTTCCTGCGCAGCGCTACGCATTATTATATACTGCGCAATCCTAGAAACCATATTTATTTTCGCTCTTCTCTCTCCCAACCCCTCTCCAAGTCCCACTTACCACCCCTCCTCTCATCACCATCACACTCAAGGGATTTTCAATCTAATTTTTATATGCTGATATTAGAAAGTATTTTCAAGAAAATACACAAAATACCTCAACTAGATAATACAATTCTAACATGTATTTCAAATAATATTTCAAAATACTGGTATGTATTTTGTAGTTGTAAAAAGCAGCTTCTTAATTTCTTTCTGGAAAAACCAGGGGTATACATGGAAGAATGTCGTTCACATTTACTATGCCAAAATTCTTCACGATTTGATTGTTACCACCTATGGGAGCTTCCGCACATTATTCTGAAGTCATATCTTCAACAGCGCCGCTGGACATGTTTATTTTCACATGTTTTTATGTTTCATAGCCAGATCTTTCTGTACATATTCTACGAAGACGATTAGTACTCATCAATATAGCAAAGACGTCACGAGTGAATGTTGTTAAAACATTTCTTTCGCCGATTGGCATGGGCTCAAGAGCATTATTTTTTTCTTTTACTTGAATTGGTTTATCAGCAGGAAAAGTGTATATTCGAATCTCGAATCGCCGTCGTGGATTGGTGTTGGGAATAAGCCGCATGAATCTGAGTTTTTCAGGTTTACATCCTAGTATGTGTGAAGAGGGATACCTGACAGAGGGAGACCTTGACCTGGCAGGAGAAACTTGCATCTGGTCTGACAAGAACTGGATCTGGCACGAGGAAATCTGGTCCTGGCACGAAGAGAATGCTCTGCTAGAGGAAGAGACCTTTCTAGAGATTCTTGTTTTACAGGAGAAGATAAACTTTTGCAACAATGTGCGCCAAAATTAGGGTTGCCATTAGTTGGAGGGTCCAAGTTTGAACTCATTTCTGAAAGAAGAAACAGTAAATGATTACATTTTTCTGATATTAGACAACCGTATGTCGATACATCATGAACTTCTTATGGCAAAAGTTTCGGATCAAAATTCATTCTGAAATAATCCGAAGCAAGTTTCCAGTTCATTTCAGTTTTGCAAAAAGTCCAACTTGGTCTGGCCAAAATTAGTCAATATAAAGCTAGTATCCTATGAAAAGCAACTAATTCCAGCGGAAATTTTTAGGGGAACCAAATCAGTTTATGTCACTGTTCTTGAAGTTGAGCTAAAATACATTTGAAGACTGGATTATGTAATCTAATTCGTAAGGTGAATGTAAAAAGAACTTATTTACAGTGACGGATTCGTTATAAATGTCTATCAAATAATCCCGTAGCTCAGTAGTCAGCCTCTGGAGTTGTAAACTTGGTATCACTGATTCGAATCTCAAGACATGGAATTTGATAGAACTTGACAAAAAATTAAGCTGGATTGACATAAATTTAAGATGCGCTGACACAATTACTTTCAACGAACCAGAAAGCAAGATTCGGGTTATTTGAAAATGTTAATTCGCCCAATTAATTTTTTTGATGCATTGTATTTAAAAATTCTTTTATCTCTGACTTATCAGAGACACAAATTTACGATTAAGTTTTTTTTTCGTACATTTAAAAATATTATCTACTTTGAGATTCGTTATAATTAGTTAAAAAGTTAAACTGAATTATAATACAGTTATGGATTTTTTTTCTTCTTTCATTATGATAATCATCAGGGAGAATTATTAGCTAAGATGCTGCCATTATAACTTTACAACTTTTAATTTTACTACATCCTTATTAAATAATAACAAATAAAAAAAAGCCTTATGTCTTCAAATATTCTATTCTTAACCAAATTAAATGTTCTGTGACCTAATATTGTTAGAAAATATTGTAACGGATTCTAGAGAATTTTAAAGATTAATAGAAACCGATTTTTCTCATAGTTGAAGGTCACTTTTTTGGGCAATTACAAAAAAAACTAGGGTTTGTGAGTTGAAGAAAATTTCATTTTGAAAAAATGTTACCCTGATATAACTAAAAAAACCAAAGGCTAAAACTTATTTAAAAAAATGTATTTCTGATTTGTCTATAGTTAATGAAATGTACCTAAAATTTTCGATATATTTTATTTTTATATTTACCAATAAAATTGAGGATAATCGCTAAAGATAAGACGATAGTATGAACAATTTTCATTTTTTTAGTCAGCGAAAAAATTATAAAATTATTAATATAGAATCTGAATAAAAATTAAACGAAGCAATATTTTAGTGCTTCTTTGGATTATGTAAGATACTTATCATATAGTCTTTATCTCATAATATATACGCGTCAAGTTTGTCCTGACGAGATGTATACATTTCGTTGGAGTAAGTTTAAATATTTTATTATTAACATTAAAAACCGATATCACATTTTTTATGAAGAGAAGAGAATGACTGATGGATAGAGATAATAATTTAGGAAGGTGCAAACACTTTTATGTTAATTCTTCGTTTGAGGGCGGAAAAGCGAAATGATCCGTATACAGTTGTCATACCTATTTATTAATATAATGTCTTATGTTCTAAGAAAGCCCAGTGGTTATATAAAAACGAAGTATCTACTATAGCTGCTCATTTAAAAATTAAAAAATTTAACATAAATTCAACAAAATATGCTAAAAGAGATTTTAGTAAGTTTTGGATCACTGTCACAGTAACTAGTAAAGATTCTTCTTATTTGAGAAAATATTAATATTGTTATCATTGTACTAACCTTTTATTCTTAGACATAAAATGTTCACAGCTGTATAAGTGTGTAAATGAAGGGGTGAATTCAAACTAAAATAGTAGAACCCAACAAGAAAATCTAACTATTTGTTGGTGAAATGGGATTCTTTTTAATTAAAAAGTCTACCATCAAATTTCTGGTTAAAAATGCATCTATTTCGCTCAAAAATTCTTTTATTTTGTTCGAAATTAATTTTCACTAGTCTATTGTTAGTTATAAAACTATGGTTACAGCTCAAAATCCAACTATTGAGCTTGTCATTGACTATTTTTTTCCAAACTTAACTACTGGGTTGACAGTTGAACTACTTTGTTTAAAAATAATTTTGTTGGTTTAAGACCCCATAATTTGGTTAAAAATTCTTCTTAAATTGGTCTATAATTAATTCTTCTAACTAAAAATTTAATTATTGTGGGGAATAAGCCGAATAAATCTAAGTTTCTTGGGTTTGCATTTAATTATGCGCAAAGAAGGATGCCTGGCAGGAAAAGACCTGGTTCGGACACGAAGAAGTGGCTCTGCAGGAGGAAGAGACCTTTTTGCAGATTCATGTCTGACAAGAGAGGAAGAATTTTGGTAACGGGGTATACTAGGAATAGGCTCACTATTTGGTAAACATTCGAATTTCGAACTCATCACTGCAACAAGAAAAAATGGAGAATGAAATTTTTTGATAGTGGACGATCGTTTGTTCCTATAGCTTGAACTTCTTGTGGCTGTATTATGAGGCAAGTTTCAAATTAAACGATCTATGACATCCGTAATTTCTGAAAACCCTATAAATGATGCGATTAACGCAATTAGCCTTTGGTTACTGCGTAGCATTTAAAAATTCTATTATATGTAACTCATTAAGAACAGTAGTTTACGATCCAAAATGTTTTTTCTAAACAATTAAAAATGTTCTAGTCTACTCTTCAACAGATACTAACAAGAATATATTTTATAATATTTCGAAAGATAAAATTAATGTTGTTAGATTTTTTTGACAGATTGAGCTCATGTTTTTTCTCTGTATTTGTTCCACTACTCTCCTCACCACCAAGAACCATATAAAACTCCATAGTAACATTTCTAGAAAAAAATTTAAAGTACAGAAATTTAGTTTATTTAATTTCCGGTAACAGCTTCCACTTTCCTCAAAATACTTTCCAATTATTCCCGAAAAAGTCTCCAAAAGCGTCTCGTTATATTGATAAAGAAAAATTAAAAAATGCAACAATGAAAATTAGTGATTTCATTTAGGAAGTAAAGCATCTAGTTCAGAAGGTGCTATGGGGAATTTTGACGAAAATAGGGTTTATTGACATAAAAATGGTTTGAAAATCAATTATACATCATGCTTGAAGGATTTGCTTGAGAGCGTATTTTTAGTATACTAATAAAAATTAGGTATGTCACAGGGTGTTAAGGGATATGCCATACTTGATCCCCCTGCAGCGTGATCTTTCAATTTTTAAAATTTTCTCACTTTATACAAGTAACACTTTTTTTCTTAAGCGTTTCTCAATAATTAAAATAAAAATATTAATTCTTTGAAAGTAAAATACGAGAGCGAAAAACAGTATGTTAATCCGCGACACCATCACACAAACATTTCCTTTTTTCCAAACCGAATAACTTTTTTTGGAACTCTTTTGATCGAAATTGGCTCTTTTTTCGTCAAAAGTGAAACTGCTGGGTTAAAAAATAAGCTTCTTTGGTTAAGAATTTAAATACTTTCTTTAACAATTCGTCTTTATTAGTTAAATTCATTTAAATGAAATGATTTAACGAATACGATACTTTTTTTATCAGTATTTTTACAAAAAAACTTATGAAATTTTATCCCCTGTTTGCACAAAGCTTGGATCAATTTTTATGTTCCAAAAGCAAGGAAGGTTACGTATAAAAGTGTATAAAAAAAGTTTAATACACCCGTATATACATACTTTATATATTACATCAATGTTTCTTTATTGTTACAAATTGATGCTATTAAACGTTGAGAAATATTTTCTTATCTAAAGAGTAGTATGTCTCATTTGACATACCTATTTCTAAAAAAATCGGCAGTACTGACGAAAGATTGTAGGCTTGAGTACCATAAGGCATTCTTCTGGAGTCATATCTGAAACAGCGCCGCTGGGCATATTTATTTTCACCCATCTTTCATAGCCAGATATTTTTGTATATATTCCGCGAAGACAATGACTTCCCGCCAATATTGCAACGACTTTAGCAATGGATGTTGTTAAGACATTACGTTCGTCGGTTGGCATGGGCGCCAGAGAACTATTTTTTCCTTTTATTTGAATTGGCTTATCAGCAGAAAAAGTGAATATTCGAATCTCGAATCGCCATCGTGAATTGGCGTTGGGAAGAAGCCGCATGAATCTGAACTATTCAGGATTACATCCTAGTATGCGCAATGAGGGATACCTGGCAGTAGGAGATCTGGACCTGGCAGGAGGAGACTTTGTCCTGGCACGAAGAGGAGGCTCTGCTGGAGATAGAGATCTTTCTGGAGATTCATGTTTTACAGGAAAAGATAAATTTCTGCAATGATGAACGCAAGGATTTGGGTCGCTATTAGTTGCAGAGTCCAACCTCGAACTCATCTCTGAAACAAGAAACAGTAGACATTTTTCTGATATTAGACAATTGTATGTTGGTATATCTTAAACTCCTCTGGATTTGTAGACTTGGGATCGTTGATTCGAATCACAAGGGATGGAATATTCATTAATTTCTTTCGAAATGATTTCGAGAGTGCAATTAAGGTCGATCGCCATGAATTCAATGCGCACTGACTCAATTCGTTTCATTGAATCAGAAAGCAAGATTCGGGTCAATTGAAGAATATGAATTCGTCCAATTTACGAGGGTGGATTGATGAGTTTCCGGCCTGACCAAGAGATGGCGCCACTAGGCCTACCTTGAGGTGGCGTTCTATAGTACCATCCTTAGATAGCTTGTAGC
>NC_046658.1:179815458-179819466 GCF_010883055.1 Belonocnema kinseyi
CAGCCTTGGAGGAGATTATGTTGAGAAATAAAAAAAAAAATTCTTAAAAACGTTGTTTTTCTTGGTCAGGCCGGAAACTTATCAATCCACCCTCGTAATTCCTTCACTCGGTAGTATATAAAAAATTCTTTGATCTAGGACTCATCGAAGACAAAAATTTACGATTAAAAATGGTTTTGTCTACAAATAGAAATATTATAATCTACTATAAAGTTCTTTATA
The DNA here is from genome assembly GCF_010883055.1 of Belonocnema kinseyi. Classification (NCBI taxonomy): domain Eukaryota; kingdom Metazoa; phylum Arthropoda; class Insecta; order Hymenoptera; family Cynipidae; genus Belonocnema; species Belonocnema kinseyi. Next base: position 179,815,681 of record NC_046658.1, read on the forward strand.
ATTAGTTAGAAACTTCAACTCACTAAAAAGATGTTCGGTGTTCTCTTTCAGCAAATACAATGATAGACTATTTGTTTTTTCAAGTCTTTATGATAATCATCAGCTAGAATTATAGCTATGAAGTCGCCATTATATTTTCACAACACTTATTTTACTTCATCGTTATCATAATAATAAAAATCTAACAAAATGGAAAAAGCCCTAATTTCTCATATTATTCCAGTCTTATCCTAACTGGCCTTTCTATATTTTACCTATTACTATTATAAAGCAATATATCTTGATTTTAAATAAATTACCTTTCGACAACATATTTTCCATTTTATTTTTGTCTCTCAGAATACTTCATTCGCAACGTAATTCAATTCTAAAGCATTCCAGAGGGTATAAAATTGTTCAGTTTTGTTCAAATGCCCACAACAAAGTAGCGTGCAAATTTTAAACAAAATCGTTTAATATTAGGCCGTCACCCAAAGACTATCACGTTTTCGATTAATGTGACAGGTAAAAAAGGAACTTTTGTTTAATATGCATTCGAGGCGCCAAAAGTATAGTGAAAACGTAATTTATAACATATGTTTTAATTCGAAATTATTACAATATTGTAGCGTTTGCATCACATATTGAGGAGAAGTTTCTTTTCACGCATGTTTAATTATTGGCAAACTTCATAAGCATTTAAGGAAGACGTTAATAGCAACCGATTTTGCTCAAATTTGAAGCTCGCTTTTTTATCAATCCAAAAATACTGGGCTTTGCGAGTTAAAGGAAAATCTCATTCAAAAAAGAGAACTACTCCGATATAAACTAATTTAGATTTTAAAATTATATTTTGACGTTATCACTATATTACAAATGTTCTATTTTAATACAATAACAGGCAAATGTTTAAATAAATAATAAAAGTGAAGATACTTACAAAAATTAAATTGAATAAATTTAGTTTATTTAATGTCCGGCACTAGCTTTAAATTTACGTAAAGTACTAGCAGATACAACTTATAAAAATTAATCAATTTCTGATTTGCGTATAGTTAAAAAAATGTGCTTAAACTTTTAGATATATTTTATTATTATATTTACCTTAGGTATACGTACTCATAGCTTGGAGCATTCTTAAGAAGTCTTTTTGTGTGCAAGATTCCATTGATAAAATCAGTTTCTAAAGCAGTACGTTGCTTTGTTTTTTTAGGGTTAATTTGAGGAAAAAGGTCTCTTACAGATGGACTGTTGTGAGTCCAACAGCTCTGGGGAAAACAAGTAGCGAGAGGAGCAATTCTCAGTGGACGGTTAGCCTTAAAATACATCGGATCAACTATATTCATTTGAGAAAGAATTTTCTGATAAGAAGCGTTAAACGTTGTAAGATCCACACAAATTTGAGAAATTATTTTCTGGGCACAAAAAATGTACTTGCGTTTACAGTGAAAACGATAATAATAACAAATATCATCATTTTACTACAAATCATTGATAACAAGAACGAAATACCGGAATCACATTGATGATTTTAAACAGTTTAAACTTCTCAAAGGCGGGGACAGCTGAAGAGATCAATTACTGAAGTAATAGCTTCGTTACACCTCTGGTTCCCGGTATTAGGAGGCAGCTTGCCTGCAGTAAGTCCATTAGAGTGAAAAAATGGACCATTCTCTATCTCTTTCACTGGTTTGGATTTACTGCAGGCAAGAGAGGTGTATAAAGGCTTTTAGATTATAAACTCTACGGATATTAGTCTGATCGGCAGACAAAGCTATCGCTTTGTCTTCACAATTATTCCCGAGATTTGCTGACTATAGACTTTCCTGGCCTTCCGTTTCCTCGTACCATTTCCGTTCACATAAATTCACGTTTTCTTCATCTTTATTACTATACTGTCCTTGTATAGGAGTACGCGTTTGGCCTTTTCCTACCACATGCCCTTTACTTCCTCTTATTTCTTTCAGTCTCATCATCTAGCTTGCCCCTTGTCCACTTCCATCCAAGAGCCACCTTATCCTGTCATCCACACTCTCACCACCCGTTTCGGCCTCCGTACATCAGTCTAAAACATGCCTTATGATTCTATCTCGTAATAACAGACTCTACATCTTCTTTCCTGTTCACTCATCCAGTACCTGCACACTCTCATTCCTTCTCCCAACCTAAATCGTATAACGTGGTTTCATATACTTTCCTTTTTTACCTTTCTTAAATATTCTGGCTCTCCTTCAGCCTGTACTACCTTATACCACCTGTTATACTTAGATTTCACGATTTTTTTCCATCTTTCATCCTCCTCTTTGGCTATCAGTTCATTCTCTAACTCTTGCCATACTCCGACATCTGATTTTATATCGCATTCTCTTCTACTCTGTTGTCTCTTTTCCTCCCACATTGAGCCTTCCGTGTTACCTATATTCTCTTTGTTTTCTACTTCCCGCAGACAAGCTTTTGATATCGTACTCCCCCCCCCTATTTACCTTCTCCTTAAAGTTCCATGCTCTCTTCATTTGTATAATAACCATTTTACATCTACCTAATTCCTTCCTTAACATATATCCTGGACAGCTCCAACTTACTACCATTACCCATCTCAAGAAGCTTTCCTGCATACTCTTCACCCTTGTGTTCAACGCCGCCTTTCGACTCAAACTAGAAACCTATGTAACTAAATTCCTCGACCTGTTATACTTTCTCCCCGTTCATCTTCCATTCATATTCTACTTTTGCCCATCTGTTCTTAAAAGACATCATCTTCGTCTTCTTTACATTTACTTTTAAGTCTTTATTTGTCATATACTCCTCATATACTCTCATTATGAGACTCATCCCTTTCTCGTTATCCGCTGGTAAGACTACCTCGTCTGCATAAGTTAAAGAGTATACCTTGATATTTCCCAGAACCGTTCCCCCTTTTCCTTTCTTCTCCTGTTTCTCCTCTAGATTTAACAACAAGAGACGACATTTTATAGTCCACTGACATAAGTGTGATTCCCCTATATTCCTCCACTTTTTGCCCTCTCCTTTTTTTATTATTGGTACCAATAACCCTGTCCTCCACTCCTCAGGTCATCCTTCTCTTCTCCAAACCTTCCTCATTTCACCTAATACCTTATTTCCCACTCCTCCTAACAGTCGCTTAGAGTACAGGGTCCACTCAACCATCTCGATTTCTTCATTGATGCTCTTCCTTCCCACTAGTTCCCTATTGATCACCTCTTATTCTGTCCTTTTCCTGATCACCTTTTCCACCTCTTCTATATACCTACTTTTCCCTAACTGCCTTTTATCATTTAATAATCTTGCATGTTCTCTCATTCTCCTATCATATTCCCGTTTCCTATCTTCCCTTTTCTCCACTTTTTAGAATTTTCTTTTATTCTATCTTTACTCTCCTTACATTTTGAATACCATTATCCCATATTCAGTCCCTCCTCCTCTTCCCCTTCTCCTAACTCTTCTTCTATCCTCTCTGTTAGTTCTTTTATCTTTTTAAGGCGCATATCTACGCCTTCCCCTTCCAATCCTCTAATATCCCCATTCATCATTCTTTCCTTAAATACTCTTTATTTATCCCCCCCCCCCTATTTTCTTACCTACTTCCACTTTATCCATTCTCTTCCTTATACTTTCTCCTGCTAGAATGTAATCCTTAACAGTCTGCCCTCTACACATAAACGTCACTTCACCTTCTTTATATCCCCTTATATTTCCACTGCAGATAAACCACTCTTCCTCTCCTAACAGATTCAAAAGAGTTCTACCCTCCCGATCTATCTCCCTGTGCTTGGAATTTCTTCGTAA